>NC_143577.1:10536052-10690040 GCF_048544385.1 Mastigoproctus giganteus
TTGGTAGTCACCTGCCTATTCGGAAGCAACTGTTTCAAAGAAAAAGAGAAAAATCGGCTTGCAGTGGTGCAAGCCGATTTTTCTCTTTTGCGATTGGACAGTTGAACAACAGAAAAAAGCATGTGATGAGATCACGATACACTTTGTTTTGCACTAATAGAAGGCAGAGAGTGTGGTGAGAATCTAACAAAACGATGGACCCTGCTTGCCTTCGATTCTTAAGACAACCGAAGCATCTGGAAATGGTATTACGTGAAGGGATTTAGTGAAGGGATTTACCATCCCTTCCTGAAAATGAGTGTTTGTGGAGGTGGCTGGTCAACATCAAAGGGTCATACTGCCTGGGAAGAAAAATTAAGAATATTCAAAAAGGAGGTTGCATTGCGCTAAGGTGACAGCTTGAGAGAAAGGTATTAGCGAATGACATGGAACGTGGATTTAAGTAGTAAGGGGAGGATTGATTGGAGTCCCGAGCGTAGGCGTGCCAATCTTGAGGGGCAGTATAGAGTTCGGCGAACAAAAAGAGAGAGCACGGAATCGGAGAGAGATCGGAGAAAAAAAAAAAAGATGAAGGAGTTTTGAAGGGATTGTAAGAGAAGGATAGTGATGAGGTGGTCGACGAATAAATAATGTCAAAGTTGGGTTATCGGAATTGTCAGGGTGTTTGCACAATTTAGTGAAATGAGAAAGAAAAATTCTCACAGATGACCAAGTCCAATGTTGAAGGCTATTATACCCAGGGAGGTCTTGGAAGACAAATTGCCGGTTCGGAAAGAACATAGCAGGCCCGGAATAGAAGTATGTAAAGGTAGATGAGAAAATTATTATAGTTTGAATATGGTAAAGGACGGAGAATAGATAGATATGGTGAATTTACTATTGAATAAATGGATGTAAAGTAAGAAATTTTGGACGGGGAAATTAAAGGGGATGATAGAGATAAATGCTTTCATATGTTGATCCAGATGTAATGTAATGACCAATTTAGGAGTTTTTTTTTGTAAAGTGCTGGTGTAAACCTGATTAATAAGATTAATGCTAGTTGAAGGATGGTATTGATTGTATCATGTTAAAGTTAGCTGGAGAAGGTTTGCCATTTGCATCTCCAAATAACAAAGAAGTATTGTATAAAAAGAAAGATTTGAATGTGGACACTGAATTTGATCCATTAAAGAAAGGATCTAATTTACGTTGGAGAAGTTAGCATAAATTAATTTCATGAAAGTGCTATTAGCCTTGTAGTAAAGAAAAAGGTGATGTGCATGAATGTAAATTAACATAACCATTTAATCCATACCATGAACCATATGGATGGTGTTATTACGTTGTAATATGTACTTAAATATTGATCAAGTTCCTTTCTGTAAATATGTGTAATAAATAAATTGTATATAGCCTTAAATTGAAGTTATGTCTTGTCATTTTGAACACTCAGCCAAAATCCGAAGAAGGAATATACTCAATATAAAAACTCCCTTGAGCCTAATTTCTTCTGTGAGGTACACAAGTCAGATGCAAAAGTGGAGTACAGTAAAGATTCAAATAAAAGTAAAGGTTCAAATAAAAACAAAGATATAAGGTAAAAGAAAAAGGCAACCCCCACAGCCTATAACACACTCCTACTCTCAATTTTGATCTCCCAATGCTTATGTCACACCAAACTGACTCGACACTGCACTGTCCAGCGATGTCGACTGGCTTCACTTCCTTGAATTTTATGTGTTTCTTAGCTAATAGCATAACCCCTCCTCCCTTCCTATCCTGTCTATCCTTTCTGTACACATTGTACTCCCCAAACTCCAGTTCTGCATTCCTTATATCTGTGTGACACCACGTCTCTGAAATCCCAACAATATCTGCCTTTGATGTTCTGAGCAATACCTCAAATTCATCAAATTTATTAGCTATACTCCTAGCATTGGTGTAAACGCAAGTATATATGCACCTGTTCCTATTCTTAGCTACCCTAACACAACCCATGTGTTTACTTGTACCGCAATGATTCCCAGCAGCCTCTGAAATACCCTGCATCTTTTTTTCCAGGCTGCTACTCATTCCAATAGAAGCCATGCCTACCGTTATATTCTGTGCTATCCAGCCTCTCCTCTCCTCTCCTCTCTAAAGAGTTGTTTTCCAAACAACGCGGTAAACCATTTTTATTCAGTGGAAATTAACCTAGTGGAATATTGTCAGTGCAAACAATATGGAGTAAAGAGTCTATCTGAAGCCCACTGATTATTTCACCCAATAGAACGGAAGAATCCGAAAAGAAACTCAGAATCTATTCAGCTTTTTCCTGCAATCCTGCCACAATCCCTCTGATAAAGAAGACAAATAAGATGAATTACTATGTTAAGATGATACTGTGTAATAAGTGAAAATAATAATACGTATGTTGATAATAATACGTACGTTAATAATAATAATAATAATAATGTTGAACAGAGGCGTAAATGGAGGTATGGCGAGTATGCTTCATAATTTCATGGTGTGAATCACTATTAGAGATATTTATTATTATATTTGTATTAATATTTATTATTTTTCTTTGTATAATTTTGTAGGCGTGTCGGTGCACAGTTAATATATTTAAATTATTTCATAAATTTAAAGCATGCGAACAACGCATAAGGGTATCGAATAAAAGT
Organism: Mastigoproctus giganteus; assembly: GCF_048544385.1. Taxonomy (NCBI): domain Eukaryota; kingdom Metazoa; phylum Arthropoda; class Arachnida; order Uropygi; family Thelyphonidae; genus Mastigoproctus; species Mastigoproctus giganteus. Next base: position 10,538,701 of record NC_143577.1, read on the forward strand.
AGGGTATTACTACTGCTTTATCAGATGACAAGTAGTATAAGAAACAGTATAAGAAATGAATTTTTAATATAATTAATGTATAGTAATCTGATTCGCACCCTCTCTAATGCGATCCTTAGCATCCTTCCTTTAAGACATCCGACAGGTGTCCTATCTGAAAGAAAGAGTTTTTGATTCCTAAGAAATCCATCTTCCAGAGTCCAACTATTCACTGCTGAAAATGTAAAACTATGTGAAGTTGTGTTAAAGATCAAGACACACATATCATATCCTCCAGTCGTATCGTTTTTCTTCACCACAGCGAAATTCAGGTCTCTGTGGATTTTCCAGGCAATTCCAGCTAACCATTTTGCTTTCTCCACTACAAGTAACCAGTAGACATTAGGAGCCCATAACCGGGGGAAGTCTCTTATCTGCAAACAAAAAAATATAAAAATCAATTTATATTTATATTCATCTTTGTGTAATATCGTTTATAGTACAAAGTATACATACTTCCGTTAAGTTAAGCAGTATATATACTGCTCAACAAAATTAACAGAACACGCAGAAAACGTGGTGCAACTTGTGTAGCTCGCGACGAAGTAGGATAAAATTTCGTACGATAGTGTACCATAGAAAAACGATGAAATGAAGACAATACAAGATGCTCGAAAAAACGGTCACATGACATCAGTATGGTGTAAACTGCCCTCCAATGGCTAAGCAGACCTGACAGCAGTGAACCATGATCGATATAAGAGTGTCTATAAGATTCTGTGGTACAAGTCCCATTCTTCCAACAGCGCAGCCCTTAGCTCAACAACTGACTGAGGAGTTGGCTGTCGGCGTATAATGCGAGGCCCAAGGGCGTCAGGCGCATGTTCGATCGGATTTAAGTCTGTTGATCGTGCTGGCCACAGCAGTTATTGGATATCTTCAGTTTTAAGATATTCCTCCACTACTTGAGCTCTATGTGCGTTGTCGTGCATGAAAAGAAAATCTGGGCAAAACACACCCCTAAAAAGTGATATATACGGTTGGAGGATCTGTTCTTGGTACCTCTGCGTAGTTACGGTACCCCTATCAAAAATATAAAGGGGGTATGACCGTTGATCATTACTCAGCCCCACACGAGAATACTGCCCCCACCTTAAGTGTCCCTTTATCTTATGTTGGAGCGATGATACCACATTCCTCGTCTCCAGATAGAATATGGAGGTCCTTGAGGATATCACAGACATTCTCACAGATATGCCAGACAAGCTGTTCTTGCTACCTGGGAGTCTAAAACGCTGATGGAACTGATATTCGGGTGACACTCAAGTCAAGTGGACCCAATTTCTGCGAAGTCCGGAAGGTCTGTGACAGCCAAATCCTCTGCTTGCACCTTCACGATGGTGGGACTGTTAGTAATCCTGGGTATAACCTCCATGCACAAGCACATGGTAGGTGACCACCCAGGTGTGAACCAACGTAAGCAGGGGTCGAGGTGTGGCGCCCACACCACATGGAGGAATGCTGTCCCTCTGTGTTACCAGGCAGTACTAGGTGGTAGATGACTCTCATCAACCGGTGCAATACCACCACTTTGCTTATTGGAGGCTTGAGTGGTGTAACCTATGTTTAGTCTCCAGAGATAAGTTCCGGTCAACCCTTCTCCATCTCTTCCATCATGCAGTATGATTGATGACTTTTGAGGTTATGATGAACATCGTGGCGAGATCCAATCTTCCTTACATTTTGAGGGTACAGTTCTAAAATGGTGTTCGCAGACCGACCGCTAGTTAGTACACCGGACCGAACCTATTGGTAACTCTTTAGGAGGCTTCCGGATCAGCTAGTGTATAATCTTGCTACCTCTACTCTGCCAGATAGTGAATAGGTGGAGTCCGAGTAGTGTGTATCCGGGGGGGCATTGTCGCGGCCACGTTATGTCAAGGATCTGGGTATATTCTTACCATGTGTACGCCATATCTAAAATTTTCATCACTTCATACAGCATGTCCGACACACTTTTTCTCACTATTGAATACACCATGAATTGTTAAACTAATAGAGTAAGCTTATCTGCGAAAAGATCTAAACCTCCCAAACACTTCCTAATTCATTTCACAAATATACGTGGTCTCAATTCTAATCTTAACGATGTCCATTTCCACTTGCAGTCTGCCAAACCCCATGTACTTTTCTGACAGAATCTCAGTTATCGGTTTATTCAACTACTGTTCATCTCAGTTGCCCAAATTATTTGTTGTATGATTCCTTTCGCCTCAAAGGTGGTACTTGTGCATATGTCCGTTCTGATATTCCCTGTCAGAGACTTGGCAATTTGGAATCTCCTCTCTTCGATCTTCTCTAGCTTAAAATCTCTCTACCTCATTGTGTCAAATTCATCTGTTGTCTCTACCGTTCTCCCAACTCCACTAATCACTTGGAGCTCTTTGACTTCCTCTCGTTGCAACTTGACTTTCTCCAGTCCAACTTTCCTAACAGTGAGGTAATTTTTCTCGGTGATTTTCACGTTCATAACTCCAGTTGGCTCCCGTTTTCTAGTCAGACCGATCCAGCTGGTCGAGATACTGAGGCTTTTGCAATTACTAATGACCTAGCACAGATTGTTCATTTACCTACAAGAATACCGGACAATCCTAATCATACAGCCAACACGCTTGATCTTTTCCTCACAAACAACCTTTCTAAGTAGACGGTCGAAGTGAGGGGTCCTTTAGGCACTTCAGATCACAACTTGGTGATTGTCTCTTCTTCAATGGAGCCTTTATCTCATGGCTATTCCCAACCTCGTGTTGTTTGGCATTACAAGAATGCAAAATGGGATGACCTGCGAGATTTATTTTCTTCTTTTCCTTGGTCGGATTACTGTTTCAAAACTTCTGATGTCAACGTTTGCTCAGATCGTGTCAGTGAAATTATTCTTGCAGGAATGGAATCCTTTATCCCACATTCCACTTTAAAATCTCGTCCTTTATCTAAACCTTGGTTTTCCAATAAATGTGCTAAGGCTGTTCAAGAGAAGAACGTTGCATATCGTAATTGGCTTGTTTCTAATTCTTCAGTTTCATTATTTTCTTCCTACACCAAAGCTCGCAACAATTGTAAGGCAGTTATTAATCAGTCCAAACTAGAGTTTGAACAGGCTAAGAGTAGAAAACTTGCTTCTTGCCCTAATGGTAGCCGAGCATTCTGGTCTCTTGCCAAAGCTATTGGCCGCAATTTTTGCCCATCTCTGCTCCCACCTCTGTCAAAACCACATAGTTCTGTTGTCACTTCAGCCAAGGATAAAATTGACCTGCTAGCATCCCATTTTTCTTCGAGCTCATGTATTAATGATCTTGGTAAAACACCTCCCACCATACCCAACACGGTCCATTCAATGCCTCCTGTGGTCTTCCGTCAAAAGGATGTCAGAAGGATTTTGACGAATCTTGATGCTAAGAAAGCTCCAGGTTCTGATGGTATTTCTCCACTTGTTCTCAAAACCTGTGCTCCTGAACTTACTCCTGTTCTTTGCCGCCTTTTTTCACTTTCTTATTCCAAAGGTGTTTTTCCTTCTGCTTGGAAATTTGCTCATATCCAGCCAGTTCCTAAAAAGGGTGACAAATCTCTCCCATCCAATTATCGTCCCATTGCAATTACTTCTACTCTTTCTAAAGTAATGGAGAAATAAATTAACCGCCAACTCTTAAACTACCTAGAAACCTTCCGTCTGATCTACGAGCGCCACTATGGATTCCGCCAGTGTCGATCCAGTGGTGAAAATCTGGCTTACGTTACCCATTTATGGACTAATTCAATGGAAAAGTTCGGTGAAACTCAAGCAGTTGCTCTCGACATCTCAAAGGCTTTTGATCGTGTTTGGCATAAAGGTCTTCTAAACAAGCTTCCGTCTTATAGTTTGCCTACTGATCAAGGGTGGAATTCAGGATCATTTGGATCGAATTGAAATTCTCAAGGATACTCAGCATGGTTTCGTAAAGGGAAAATCATGTTTAACAAATCTGGTTCGCTATTTCGAAAGGGTCACTCACGAGCTGGATTTAGGGAATAATTTCGACATTGTTTATTTAGATTTCAGCAAAGCTTTTGACTCAGTCCCACATGAGCGGTTGCTTTATAAGCTGGAACAGGTTGGAATCACTGGGAAAATCCTTAGATGGATAGAAGGATGGCTTCAGGGCAGGAGGCAGAGGGTTGTGATAAATGGCTATTCCTCAGATTGGGTTGATGTAAGAAGTGGGGTTCCCCAAGGATCAGTATTAGGACCACTGTTGTTTTTAATTTTCATAAACGACATTGATGAAGGGATAGAGGGCGTGATGTCTAAATTTGCAGATGATGTTAAAATTGGGAGAGTAGTTAATGATCACTGTCAAGCTGAGCTTCTTCAGAGAGACCTAGATAGACTTCAGGAATGGTCAGAAAAATGGCAGCTGTGCTTTAATCCAACAAAGTGTAAGGTATTACACCTGGGAAACAGTAATCCCAAAAAAACTTATTCACTTGGTGGAGTTCAACTAAAGCCAGTACTGGAGGAAAGGGACTTGGGTGTTACGATACGGTCAGACATGAAATTCTCTGAGCATTGTAAACAGGTTGCAAGGAAGGCCCATGGTGTCCTATCAATGATCTATCGAACTTTTGCAAGTAGAGATAGGAACGTGATAATCCCATTATATAAGGCTTATGTTAGACCACACTTGGAATACTGTGTTCAAGTATGGAGACCGCACCTGAAGAAAGACATCGAGCTTCTTGAAAGGGTGCAAAGAAAGGTAACTCGCCTGGTGAGATCGGCAAAAGGGCGTCCTTATGAAGAAAGACTTCGAATATGTGGATTGCAGAGTTTGGAAACTAGACACCTTAGAGGAGATTTGATTGAGGTGTTTAAGGCTCTGAGAGGCATCAGTAAAATGAATGAGGACAAACTTTTCAAGATTATAAATGATGCTAGAACTAGGGGACATAAATTCAAGTTACGGGGGGAAATGTTTAGATTGGATTGCAGGAAGTTCTATTTTAGCCAGCGAGTTATAAATTACTGGAATAAGTTGCCTTCATGGGTGGTAGAGGCCGACAGTTTGGGGAAATTCAAAGGTCATCTGGATAGTACTTTCGGGTAAGGGAAGCACATAGGATGATAGGTTTAATTTCCTTTTTATTTATTTTTTATTTTATTAATTATTATTATTTAGTTATTTATTTTTATTTTTTTGTTTTTATCATTGTTTTGTTCGGATTTATTTTTTTTAATTTTTTTTTTTTTTTTGGCTGGTGCAGCATAAGCCATAGGCTTTCTTGCACCATGCGGCCGTTACTAATACTAATACTAATACTAATACTGTTTTTTGTAATTGTTTATCCAGTTTTCTCTCTGATTGCTCACTAAGGGTGATGGTAGATGGCTCTCTATCTTCTAACTTCTCCACTAATGCCGGTGTCCCCCAACGTTCAGTTCTTTCCCCCACTCTTTTCCTCTTGTATATTAATGACCTTCTTCCATTGACTGGAAATCCTATCCATAGTTTTGCCGATGATAGCACAATGCATTCCACTTTCCATTTTGAGAAACCTTGCCCTGCTCAATCAGCTTCAAATTTTCGAAACTCTAGTACCAATTCCTTAAATTCCGATCTCCAGATAATTCTCCAGTGGGGCAAAGACAACTTAGTTGATTTCAATCCTTCTAAAACTCAGTCTTGTCTTATATCTCGCAAAAACGATTCTTCTGCTCCTATGCTTATCTTTGGTGACACTCCGATTTCTAGGCAAAATGATATATCTCTTTTGGGAATTACTCCGACTTCTAATCTCTCTTGGCACAAGCACATTAGAAATATTGCTTCCTCTGCATCTAAAAAAACTCTTCTCTTTTCTCTTTCTGCATCTAAAAAACTCTGCATCTAAAAAACTCTTCTCTTTTCTCTTTCGCTCTCGGCGTTACTGTTCTTCCAAACAGCTGTTCACTCTGTATAAATCGCAAATCCGCCCTGCCATGGAATATTGTTCCCACGATTGGGGTGGGGCCCCCAAAACCTCTCTCAGGCTTCCTGATTCCATTCAGAAGAGGGCAGTTAGGTTAATTAATGATTCATCTCTAACAGAGTCTCTCCACTCGCTGTCCCATAGACGTACTGTTTCTGCTGCATGCCTCTTCTACAGATACTTCCATGGGCACAGTTCTTCTGAATTGGCTTCTATAATTCCCGCTCTCTCTTTCAAAACAGTCCGAACACGTGTCGCCACCAGCCAACATCCATTTAATGTCCAACTTCACACTCACAGAACCAACTTTTCATCTTCCTCGTTTATTCATTCAACCGCCGTTTTCTGGAACAACCTTCCTTCATACGTATTTCTTGAAAATTACAGTCTACAGAAGTTCAAGTCCAATGTGAACAAATATCTTCTTTCGTCTTCTCAACCTCCAACCCAAGCACGGTACTAAGTACTATAGGTTCTAATACCTCTCGTGTTTGGGGTTTACATAAAAAAAAATAAATAACGTCTAGAATCTGTTTCTAAAACGAGATTCATCAGAGAACAGAACATCACGAGGTTACACCATGTTTTCTACGTGTTCTATTAATTTTGTCGAGCAGTGTATTACACTTTAATTATTATTATTGAATGAACGGTCAGTGCTTTTGCCCATGTTTTCTTCGTAGTGAACTGTTCAAGTCGATAATTGCCATCGTTTTAATTGTATCTTATATTGTGAATCAACCTTCGCAACGAGTTGCCGATGTATTGCACTGATTTGAATAAGTAAAGCTTCACCAGTGGAGAAGACTAATGTTATTTATTCTCGGGGATACCACCACGCAGACAGCACCGTTTCCTAGCTTGTTGGCTTATATATCGATGGATGGGCAGGTGTCCTGTTGTTGCAATAGTGACAACCATCTTAAGTATAGTCCCGTTGCTTCATGCACTATAAACAAGGCAATTATGCAGTTAATACTATTACACACCATCAGGCATCTCTCATATTGTGAGAGATGCCTGATGGTGTGTAATAGGCATCTCTCATATTGTGGACTTATGCTTCATAACCGGGTTATCACTATTGCAACAACAGGGTATCTATCCACCACCGAAGAAGGGCCAAATAGCCCTGAAATGTACCATCTGAGAGGAGGGGGAACTCTTCTTCACACTCAATGAACTCAAACCTTGGTTTGAGTTCACTGAGTGTGAGAAGTAACTGTCCCTTTCCTCTTTCGACGGCATTTCTTCTTCTTTCTATCCTACTATCACTTTCCTACACCTTTTTTGCTTTCCTAAGTCTAACAGTATGAGGATAACAGAGTATCTTATCCCTACCTTTTTTCAAACGGTGCTGTCTGGGTGATGGTATCCGCCGAGAATGAGCAACATTGGTCTTGTCCACTGGTGAAGCGTTACTTATTCAAAGTAACATCGGTAACTTTTTTAATTATTTTTAATTATTTAAAAATATGTCTAATCCCTCCTTAAATTTAGATAAACTTCCATCCTCCATGAGAGTAGGTAACACTTTATTTCAAGTAAATCACTATTTCATTAAAAAAAAATTTCTGAAGTCTACAATAATCTCCTCTCAATTTAAATTTACGCCCCCTTGTATACGTCTGAGATTAACTGTCAAGATATTTCAGGCGTTTAGTTTACTTAAACCTTTTAATGTTTATCATGGTTTTCTGGTTGATACTTTGTTCGTATATGATGCTGTCTTTATATATCTGTGTTGTGTAATCAGATGCGTAACTACGGTCGAGGGCGCCCAAGGCAAATAAAAAATGGCGCCCCTTGAAAACTATTCTTTTGGAATTTTTGAATTTTTAACAATAAAAAGGCGTCCCCTAAATTTGGTGCTCAGGGCACGTGCCCCATCTGCCTCACCCTAGTTACTCCACTGTGTGTGTGATGAAGAGTCAATTTACAGACATTGCGCAGTATATATAATGTCTGTAAATTTACGAAAAACCAGGGTTTCCGGGAGAAAAAACCCATGCTACCCTCGCCTCACACCGATTATCTTAGCCACGTTGTGAAAAAGATCCATAAAAGTTCCTGGTGTCATTGATGCGATTCGAATTCAGATCTTTCCACACAGTGATCATATCAACTGTTCTACCCACGAAGGCTGATGTACCAGTGCCCAACACCAGTAACCTCCAGGAAACCTATAAGGAAAAGATTAGGACGTACACAGACCTTAGAAGGGAAGTCAAAGAGATGTGGCATATGGAACAAGTAAAGAACATTCCGATCACTGCGTCAACCACCAGAATGATGCCAAAGATATCACATAAGAATCCAGCAGCAAAGGCCTCCCAGAAAACACCTTCAAGGAACTCCAAAAAGATGTGATCTTGAACACTGGAGTACAGTCGGGGAGTTCTCCAACAATAACAATAGCCGGACATGGCAATCACCCCAGGCACTTGGTATCAGTACCCGTCGCGGGATGGGGAAAAACCCATAAAGAGAAGAAGATAATAATCACTGGCTTCCAAATACTGATGAAAAAAATAATAATAATAACTTATCTGATTGACATCCCATGTACACTTGGGATGTCAATCAGATATCAGAGCTTATATATTATATTATAAATAGAATGAAGGTAACAAAGTGTGCAATGTCTGATTTATGATTGAATCGATGCAAAAGGTGATAACAAACAGAATCGCCAAGCCAATTTACTACTTAACGCCTGTGGTTCCCAACATTTTTCTCTAGGAAAATCCCCAGTCCTGAAATTTATTTCAATTTAAAGTTTTCAAATTAAAAAAACCTCTTAGGTTGGCAACTAAACATCTTTGGGGTAGGGCCTGAAAAAGGTATACACTCATGAGCCAAAGCATTGCGATCACCTACCTAATAGTGTGTGGACCGCCTTTCGCCTTGATAACCACTTGCACCGGATTAGAATCGACTCCGCTAGACCTTAGAGGGTGTCCTCAGGTATCCTGGGCTAGCTGGACAGAAGGACGTTCCGAAGATCGGCAACGGAGCGAGGCACTGGCGTGGATTTGCGAATGCTCCTTTCTAAAGTGCCCAACAAATATTCGATGGGATCAATGCCGGAGGATTTGTCGGCCAGTGGAGCACACGAAATGCTTAGACATGATCTTCGAACCATTCCTGCACAATTCAGGCCTTGTGACATGGGGTATTGTCTTGTTGAAAGAGTCCAATGCCATCTGTATACAATGTCGCCATGTAGGGCAAAACGTTTTCCGAAAAAATGCCGAACTAAGATGTGATGGTGAGGGGACCCAGTGATGTCCATGAAAATATCCCCCAAACAATGAATACCACAGCCACCGCCTGTTTTCGTCCAACCGTGCAGTCTGGTTGTAGCAGTTCACCTGCTTGCTTTCGAATATGCACCCGTCTATTGGCATGTTGGAACTGGAACTTTTATTCATCAGACCAAGTGACTCTTTGCCATTCTTTAATGTCCAGAAAGGGTGTTTCCGTGCCTACTGCAGGTGGAGGTGGCGATAACTGTCAGCTTACGGGAGCACATGAAGGTCGACTACTCCATAGACCTATCAGCAAGAGCGTCCACTGGATGATGTGCTCAGAAACGTTTCTCTTTACGCCTATTTGTAGTCTGCCGTTAATTGAGGAACTGTGAGCCGTCTGTTGTCACGGACTGGACGTGCCACCACCGTTCACCTCAACTGTCAACCATTGGTGGTCTCGCCGGCCCGGCACGTTGGATGGTTGTGTCTCTCTTCGGACCATTCCGGTTACACCTTCACTAAGGCAGTCCTCGAAAAGCTGATAATGCCAGTGATTGCTGAGCTGCTAACCCCAGCCTTCCTTGTATCGAAAATCACTCCACGTTCGAACTCCGTCAGGTCCTTCCCTTTTCCCACTGAACTGAAAACTAGCAGGAATTACTGTATGGACACTATCTGTGCTGCGCCTAACGGTGACGTCACTTTTAGTTGCTGTGGGATACGCCCACTCGTGCAGACGAGGATACTCATAATGTTTTAACTCATGAGTAGATAAGGACTTGAAGGGAACTGGTAAAATGAATGAGAGAGAGAGAGAGAGAGAGAGAGAGAGAGAGAGAGGTACACTGCCCTACCATCAATAAACGGACATCTCCCTTTAGACAAAAAAAAAAGAGCTTTTATTGTGTCATTTAATATTTTGTGCTGAAACGTTTGCTTTTATGATGGCCTTCAATCTTCGCGGCATACTCTCAACCAGCTTTTTATAAATTTCAGGTGATATGTTCCTCCACTCGGCCTTTAACACAGCCACCAGTTCACCTTGTTCTTTGGGCCATCTGGACGTGGCCACCTCGATGTACCCGACGATCCAATACATCCCAAAGATGTTCGATGGGGTTCAGATCAACACTCTGGGCTGGCCAATCCACCTTTTCCACACCCATGTCCTCAAACCACTCTGTTACGACCCGAGCAATAGTAATATGGCATGGCGCGTTGTCTTGCTGATAATACAGGTATGGGCTTTCCCCGAAGTATTGCCATAATGTTGGAAGTGCATAATTGTCCAGACTGCCCTGGTATTGCACAGCATTCATGGTGTTGTCGATAACGAGTAATGGGCCCAAGCCAAACCAAGAAATGAGCCCCATTCCATGACACTGACTGCACCAAACTTCATTGTTGGGAGGATACATTTCTCGTGGAAGGAATTGTTCCCCTGGCATTTGCCACACCCAGGAACGGCCATCAGACTGATAGAGTGCGAATCTCAACTCATCTGTCCACAGGACTGTTTTCCACTGCTCTACAGTCCAGAATTCGCGCTCCTTAAACCATGTTAATCAGCGTCTAGCATTTGTTGAAATTATCAATTCTGTTGAACGTGTCACCTTGCATGCCCGCTTTTGCAATTGTCTGTTCGAAGCCCAGTGTGCATATTTATAGCAGGTTTTGTGACGTGTTGCATGTATAGGACCTGTTTCCCCATCCATTGAGGGGTGTCCGGATATTAATAGTAAGGCAGTGTATTTTCACTGGGAGAAAAAAGAAGGCCGGATTTTGAGCAGCAACAGAAGGCTAGATTTCATTAAGTTAACTTCCTGGAAGCGTGTTGTGCATCATTTGAATTATTTGCCTGCCAGTAGTCGAGGAGGAGTGTTTCGTAAAGTTTAAAGAGGAACTGGATGACCACTTTTTGGCGATGGAAGAGGTGCGATATTATTTAGCCATTATAATACTAATACTAATAGTCCGAATAAATGTTGATCAGAGAACGTTAAGTATGTACTGTGGGAAGATAAGGAAGGTGGGAGGACCATTTCTCCTTTCAGATTCCTCCGGATGTTCATTGTCACTGTGAGGTCTGGCATTGTTTTGATAGAAACAGACGCACTTGGAGTGTCCTCTAGGCCCTTTGTTCAGCAAATATTGATGCCACCTCCGATATACGGAACTATTTGCAAATATAAATAATCCAGCAGTAATTGGAGCAGCGGCCATGATCTCGAATTAGAAAATAGTCTTATCTACTGAAAAAACACTAAAAAGCCAGCACGAAAAATATAAACAGTTGACATTGCATATAACGACCAACTACATTCATGTCTAGAATACGTAGTAGAAGTATAGATAGAATGCAAAGAACCAATAATAGTAATATTTATGATCTTTCGTTGTTGCTTTGTTGTTTCTCAGGTGATCGACATCAAAACAACCCGTGAGAAATTCTTGCGTGAACAACAGTAGGGAACTCGTGAAGTGAACGAAGGACTACTGTATGAATAAAGCATATGGCGATTCATTGTAAACATGAAATATTAAAAGGGTACCATACAACGTCCATACCTGATCGCTTCATTTATCCACCCAAAAGTGGCAGAAAGTGGAACTAAATCGAACACTTATCTACTGAAAAAACACTAAAAAGCCAGCACGAAAAATATAAACAGTCGACATTGCACATAACGACCAACTACATTCATGTCTAGAATAAGTCTAAGCTCTACTTCCTGGTCATAGTTACACCCTCGCCGGCTCAGCATTATATATTATCTTCGCTGTTTATTCGTACAAAAACGAATACAAATATAAATAATAACAGAATGTTGTTATTATTTCTATTGGTATACGTATCCTTTGTGCCGCAGAAACTACTATCGATTTAAGCTAGTATTATATGTATAAGTATGTTATTATTTAAAATTATTATATCTGTTCATAATTTTTGCTGATACAATGAATGTTTTTTAATAAATTAAGAAAAAAATAACTGAAGTACTGTCGGCCCCTTGAGAGCTTCCTTGGACTCAGGGGAGGTACCCATTGACTGGAGATGTGCAAATGTGACCCCAATTCACAAAGGGGGATCAAAGGCTGACACAAGTAATTATAGACCTGTGAGTTTAACTTCTGTTCCCGGAAAATTAATGGAGGCACTGGTGAAAGAAGCACTGCAGGATCATCTAGACAAGACTTCAGTTATAGCTAGGACACAGCATGGTTTTGTTAAGGGGAAGTCTTGCCTGACCAATTTGATTGGATACTATGATGCAGTCACAAAAGAACTGGATGCAGGGAATAACTTTGATATTATATACTTGGATCTTAGAAAGGCTTTTGATACTGTTGCACATGGAAGACTGCTGCACAAATTGGAGCAGTGTGGCATTGGAGGCAAGTTGCTGCTATGGATAAAGGGGTGGTTGAGGGGGAGAAGACAGAGAGTGGTAATCAATGGACACTGCTCATCGTGGACTAATGTTATTAGTGGAGTCCCTCAGGGTTCAGTATTGGGGCCTTTATTGTTTTCTGTATTTATAAATGATATTGATGATGGTATATCAGGCTTAATGTCCAAGTTTGCAGACGATACGAAGGTTGGCAGGGTTGTCAAGGACACTACTGACACTATGCTGCTGCAACAGGATTTGGAAAGGTTGAGCAGATGGGCTTCGAGGTGGCAAATGAAGTTTAACATTGACAAATGTAAAGTACTACATATGGGAAACAGCAACCCCAGAGCAGCGTATCAACTCTGTGGTACTACACTGACAGTGGTAGAGAATGAAAGGGACCTGGGGGTGGTGGTGCAGGCAGATATGAAGTTCTCTGAGCAGTGCAGACGAGCTGCAAGAGTAGCTCATGGTGTATTGTCAATGATATATAGGAATTTTTCTAGCAGGGATAAGGAGGTGATTATTCCCTTGTATAAGGCAATGGTCAGGCCACACCTAGAGTACTGTATACAGGCCTGGAGGCCTCATTTCAGGAAGGATGTAGAGCTGCTGGAACGAGTACAGAGAAGGGCAACTAGATTGGTGAATGGGACAAAGGGGTTCTCTTACGAAGAAAGGCTTAAGTTTTGCAAATTACAGTGTCTGGAAACTAGGCACCAGCGGGGTGATCTGATAGAGGTGTACAAAGCCTTGAATGGTTTGAGCATGCTCAATGCTGATGGGATTCTTCCTCTAGCTCAGAAAAATCACCTGAGAGGGCATAAATTCAAATTGAGGAAAGACAGATGTAGGATAGATGTGCGGAAATTTGCCTTTAGCCAGCGGGTGGTTGGTGGGTGGAACAGACTTCCATCCCTTGTCGTGGAAGTTGATAGCCTAAATAAGTTTAAGGCTCAGCTGGACAGGTATTTCGAACGAACAGAGAGGTGAAGTGGAAGTGGTTATTTTTATTTATTTTTTTTTTTTTTTGGCTGATGCTGCATAAGCTTGCTTTCTTGCATCAAATGCCTCTACTAATGCTAATGCTAATGCTAAGACATCGGAAACAATTCTAAACAAAATTTCAAAAATTCCTTCCACCATGTTGCTGTTGAAGAATGGCAGAAACGTTGGAGTAAGTGCATTTCATCAAATGGAACCTATTTTAAAAAGGACCATCAAGGCATGGATGATTAATAAAGATATGTTATGAAAAAAAAATATGACTATTCTTTATTGAACGGCCCTCGTATTTATCGTAGGTGAGTGCATGTTGCTATTAAGTGGCACAGTGTGGAGCACCTTTTTCATGATTCCACTGGTCCACCATTGCTGCAGGTGAAATTGTTGTTTATTGAAAAGAATATTTTGAGTAAAATTTGCTTGCTTTCACACATTTCTAAAGAGAGAGAGAGAGAGAGAGAGAGAGAGAGAGAGAGAGAGAGAGAGAGAGAGAGAGAGAGAGAGAGAGAGAGAGATAAAGAAGCAATAGTTACCATTTCTATAAACACTGCTGGATTTAACTTCAACCTGCAGACGACAGCTATGCGGAAAGAATGTGTTTGGAAATGTTTAGCAATCGTCTGTTTAATGGCAGACCGAAGTAGCGAATGCTGGTCATAATTTTTTCTTCTGCTGCCAAACATAAAAGTTACAGCGATGTTCTCATCATGGAAGGTTTTCAGCGTTTCGTCTTCAGTGTCTGTAAATATAGAAAATATTTTTTGTGTTTAATTCATATTACAGAAATGACCAATTACAATGCATCGAAGCAGAATATATGGACACACTAAGAATGCATATGAAAACAGTAAGACCGACTTTTGAAAATTATCTTTATCTGAAACTACTCTCATTAAACAGAATGTGAGAGGAATCCCCTTCTGTTTCATGAAAACAAAATGTCTAGGTTTGAAGAGAGATTTACAGGGAAAAAGTAAAAAATATTTCTTACGGCTTAAAAACAAAGATTTGCAAAAAAACCTTATGAAAAAAATTAATACTTCTGCATAACATTTCTTTGTGCTTTTATACACATGGTCCCCAGAAAGTCTGGACCTATGGAAAAATGAATTAATATTCATTAAGTTAAACAAACATGTTTCTAATGTGGGATTTAGTGCGTTCGTAAATGGAAAATCCAGGTTGTTATAGAGTTTCAGGTGCATCATTAACTTAGGCATATTGTGCCGTATATGTCTGTAAACTGCGTGTGGTGGATTTGCTGTTTGCTGGACGAAAAACTCGAGTTTCCAGCATCAGAAATCATGCAACCTTCGCCTAAGACTGACTAACTCAGCCACATGTGAAAAAGACCCATAAAATTCATTGAGTGATTGACGGGATCGAAACTCAGGTCTGCGAGGGCAATTGGTGATATATTAGTTTACGTTAATATTGGTAGGAGAGAAAGTATCAAAAAGAGTAAAGTAAAAGGGTACCTGTCTTGTGCAGTTATTTCTTAAGCAGTAACGTTATTAGGAAAAGTTTAGCTTACGAGGAGCGTTCAATCAATTATCTACCTAAGATACTTCCCATAGTTTTGCTTCAATGATTAATGATTTATCATGTTCCTACGCATCCCAACTTGAATCATACTAATTTTGATCCCATTATGTTTTTAGGTTGTGCTGCTGTAACAGATTGTAACAGGTTGTGCTGCTGTAACCTGTATCAAATTATGGAGTTCCTGAAATGGGAGCATCATTCAGTCATCAAGTTTCTCACCAAAGAAAGAAATCGGCCAAAGGCCATTCATGAAAAGATGGTGGCTGTACAGTGCACCTTCAGAGTACCAGGTGAAATTCTGATCAAAACAATTCAAGTGGGACAGAGTCCATTGAAGATGATCCACGTCCAGGAAGACCTGTGACAGCGACTACTCTAGAAATGTGCCAAGCTGTGGAAACCCTTGTACTGAATGACAGACCTTTAAAGGTGTCCCAAACCTCTCGGGAATATGACATATCTAAGGGAACAGTTATAACCATCCTCCATTGGAGATGGCTAAGGTCAGTGCAAGGTGGGTCCCTATATTACTGATCTTTGTGCAGAAGCAATTCAGAGTATGGTGTTGTGAGGAGAATTTATATCTTTATGGAAGGGCTCCTGAAACTTTCATCTCCATAATTGTTACGGATGATGAAACATGGATTCATTACTGGGATCCTGAGACCAAGCAAGAATCAATGCAACGGAAGCACAAAGGCTCTCCCCCACCCAAAAAAATTTGGACACAACCATCAGCTGGCAAGATTATGGCCACCAATTTTTGGGATGCTGAGGGAATTTTGTACATTCACTACTTGGAACATTGGCAGACAGTCACTGGGGAATCACATGCATCCCCACTGTACAACATAAGGACCGTCACAAAGGAAAAACACCGTGGAAAACTTTCCAGAGGTGTGGTGCTTCTTCAGGATAACGCACCAGTGTACAGGTGATATGCTGTTGCTGCTGCTTTGAGAGACTGTGACTTTACAGAACTAGCCCACCCACTTTACAGTTCGGATCTGGCTCTCAGTGACTACTTCCACTTTAGTCCTTTATCATCAGCAAAGCGACATGTATGTCGCTTTGCTGATGATAAAGGACTAAAGTCTGCTGTTTCGGGGTTCTTTGACGGCCAGGACAAAAAATTTTATCTGGTATTTCCTTGTTGTCAACAAAATTGAACAAGTGTACTAAAGATCAGGGGAGTTACACTGAAAAATAAAAAAATATGTTTGCCTTTATCTCAATTCCTTCATAGATATGTAGATATTTTATTGAAAGCCCGCCGTATCTGTTGTCTGGCATGTTCCTGTGCTAGAAGTTAATCCAGAAGCTGAGTAACAGGTCAGTCTGATAGTGCCCTGGCTTCTACTACTGCTGTGGCAATTTCCTTCAGTATTAAGAGAGAACTGTTCCCGAAATAAGACAGTAGTGGAAGAGCTATACGGTAGACTTCAACTAAGAAGAGAGACCTCACCACACTCCGTTGAAGGAATGCACACAAAAAACCCCACCGTGAAAGAGAAGGAAGTTAAGTCCTCTGAACTGAGTTGTATTGGAAAGGGTGCTTAGATAAAGTTGTAGATTATTTTATAATAAGGTTGAAGTTGAAGGAATTACGAGAAATATAAGGAAATGATTAGTATTGAGTTGATTTATTGGTTGAAGTTGTAAAGAAGATCGATATTGCAAATTAAGAGAGAGATATATATGGAATTGTTAGTACAGTATTACTTAAGCCTATGGATTGCTGTTGTGAAGAGAATTGGTATTGCACATTACGAGAAATATGAGGTAGTGATTAAAATTGAGTTAGTTAATGTTTATAGCTGTAGAGAGAGTTGATATTGTTAACTGGGGGAAATTTTATAGAAATGATAGCATGTAATATGTATTAACAGATTAAATGAGAAAAATTAATAGATTTATTTTTCTCATTTAAAAAAAAAATAATATAAATGAATACCATAAACTTGTAATTAGTTTTGTATAATAAATGATTTTGTTTTATAATATTTGTGTCATTGCTTATGAGAAACTGATAGCTCACACACATAATGCATATATTATAAGGAAAAATCCCTCAACTCCTGAAAATTCTGAAATTTTAACACAGACCGGTAACTTTTGGGCCTTAGTGCTCAAGGGAGCTGTTGTACTAAAATAATAACAACAACTGCCACTGACAGCAATACCAAGGAACTGGGGAAATAAAAATAAATTAAAAAAGAAATAAACAGAGAGAGAAAAAAAAAAACCACAGCTCCTGAACACTTCTAAGTGCGATAAATTGATGGAGTTTACGAATATGTCCGATTTTAGATCTCTTTTCACTGTTCATAAATTTATATACAGTTTTCAACCCAGGTCCAGACTCGGGACATTAAAAGGAATTAGGAATTCACTCTGTAAAATGTTATCACAGAAAAGAATCTAAAAATGCATCAAAATATTAAATATTATCGTGTAACTAAGTACCGAGGATTATTGTGTAACTAAGTACTGAGTTGGATAAATTAGTTTTTAATTTTTTCTTAATTACGTGACTAAAAATTTGTGCCGGCTATAATTTGTAGACTATACTAAGAATTTAACGTAAAAATTCTATATTGTCATGTCTAAATTACTTTTAAATTTCTATATTTCAAGAATAAAATCTGTGCGTTTACCTTTGCCGTTTCCATCAATAAAAATTGTCCAATTCCATTTCATTTCGTGGTCTAGCAGATCTCGTAAAAATAAATATTCGGTATCCTTGGAAGAATTAGGAAAGTGTAGTGCCTCTGCAATTAAAAAATAATACTGTAATAATAAATCTAGCCACAACAACAACAATAATCACATTAAATTAGATTCAACCATGAAACCATTTGGTTTACCAAGTTTTGTCTTTAACGCCCTCTGCATTAATGATACCGTCTGCGCGTGCCATATGTTTATAAATAAATTTATTAAAATAAATTAACATAAATTAATATTTTTGTGAAAAATATTAATTCAAAAAATTTTAAATTTTAATGAAGAGAAAAATAAAATAATTAGGAGAGATTCTATTGGATTGGAAAAGTGTCAATTTATCACCAATACACAAAGGCAGTTTTAAGAGTGTAGTGGGAAATTACTGACCAGTCAGTCTAACTTCAGCAATAGGGAAAATCATGGAGGCAATGACCAAGGGTAGAATTCAGGATCATTTAGATAGAAATGGAATTCTGAAGGATGCACATCATGGTTTTGTAAAGAGAAAATCATGTTTAACAAATCTGTTTAGCTATTTTGACAGGATCACTTGTGAGCTGGATTTCGGGAATAACTTCGACATTGCTTATTTGGATTTCAGCAGAGCATTTGACTCAGTCTCACATGAGCAGTGACTTTATAAGCTGGAACAGGGTGAAATCACAGGGAAAAATTCTTAGATGGATAGCAGGATGGCTTCAGAGCAGGAGATAGAGGTTGCGATAAATGGTTATTCCTCATATTGGGTTAATTTAAGAAATGAGTTTCCCCAAGGATCAGTATTGGGACCACTGTTGTTTTTGTTTTCTTAAATAACATCGATGTAGGGATAGAGGGTGTGATGTCTAAATTTGCAGATGATGTAAAGATTGGTAGAGTAGTTAATGATCACTGCCAAGCAGAGCTTCTTCAGAGTGACCTAGATAGACTTCACGGATGGTCAGAAAAGTGACAGCTTTAAATCAGTAAAATGCAAGGTCTTACTCCTGGGCAACAGCAACTCCAAAATAACTTATACACTTGGTGTAGTTGAACTAGAGTCAATAGTGAAAGAAATGGACTTGGAAGTTATGATACGGTCAGATATGAAGTTTTTCGTGCATTGTAGACACGTTGCAAGGAAGGCTCATGTGTCCTATCGATGATTTATCGAACGTTTGCTAATAGAGATAAAGGCTCAAAATCCCACTACTATATAAGGCTATTGTCAGACGACACTTGGAATACTGTGTTCAAACCACATACTTTTTCGAAAGACAGGCCATGACGTGTCTAAAATTTCTGGAACCATCCATCTGAATTTTAAAATTCTTCAATATCCATTCGATGCGCAAACGATTCAGCCTTAGCTTTTAAAAGATTACCATCTACGGGAACGTTTTTTGCATGAGTCATTATTAGCCATTCCAAAAGTACCCTTTCAAGATCCGGATACTTCGCCTTTCGTGTTCGAATCCTACCTGGTGCAGCAGATTTCTCTGAACTTTCAATCTTTTTTCGATCTTTCAGAATAGTGAACAGAGTACTCTTAAGAATGCCGAACTGTTTGGCGATGTCAATCTTAGAATGCCCACCATTATCTACTGCTTGCAAAATCCTAATTTTATCTGTGATCGGCAAAGCTATCAGCTTTCTTGGAGCCATACCAATAAACATACACTCGAATTAATGAAATGAACTTCTAGCCGATGTTCACATCATTACCTCAATGGCAATGCTGACCCATGGGGAATTGCTTATAGAGTTGTCACTAACAAACTTCCAAGAGGGGAAGTGGTTACAGCCACCGAAACTGCACCGGGAAGTTATACCAGAACCTGGAAATCATCAATTGACAACATATTAGACCACATCTTCCTACCTCAAACTGAACCCCAGACTGAGGAACAGAGAAAACCCTATGAAGAAAACTCCTCTTATTGTACCACGGCAGTTGAGCCCCCCCCCCCTTTACAATCATGGAGCTGAGCATAACGCAGCAAACATTAAAAACAGGAAAGCCCCTTGTGACGACACGATTGAACCAGAGATGCTCAAAAAGGCAGTAGAGAAGATACCAGACATCATTCTAAATCTCTTCAATCGCTGTCTTACAGAAGACTATTACCCTAATAAGTGGAAAACAGCAAGAATAAGACTTATACTTAAGAATCCAACCAAACCGCAGGATAAGCCAACATCGTACAGACCCATAGCTTTTCACTCCGTGGCTGAGTTAGTCGGTCTCAGGCGTAGATAGCAAGGTTTTTTCCCTCAGAAACTGGGGTTTTTTCGTCCAGCAAAACAGGCAAATCGACCAGAGAACACACGCAATTTACAGACACGAATACAGGTTAATGTAATCATTTACGTATAATATAGTAATAATAGTAATAATAGACCCATAGCTTTGCTTTCTACCTTGAGCAAACTTTTTGAGCGGCTTCTATACCATAGATTAGAGGCTCCAGAATTAGAGATTCCGGGAAGCGAACATGATGTCGCCGAACCAGTTCGGCTTCAGAAGAGGACGCTCAGCGGCAGACGTTTTGGAAAACATAATTGAGGCAGCAAAGAATTGCGACATGAAGTATTTTCTCCTCATATCAATAGACTTTGCTGGCGCTTTTGATTCTCTCTGGTGGCCCGGAATCCTGGCCAGACTTCGGCGCGCAAAATTCCAGGCAACCTGTTCTGCTGCCTAGATCATACTTGGATGACAGAAGGATTACAGTGACTGCTCCATTTGCCACTCTCTGCAGGCAGGTCCACAGGGGATGCCGCCAGGGATCAGTTCTGGGGCCCCTTCTGTGGACTCTTGTGCTGGATGAGTTCCTCAATATGGAAATCCCTAATATAAGAACGCAGGCATACGCCGATGATCTTATACTGATGCTGCAGGCTAATAGCAGGACACAGCTGGAGAGCCGTGCAAATCAGGCCATTTCTGTTCTGCAAGGATGGGAAAATGGGAACCTACTGAACATCTCACCGAAAAAAACACATTCAATACTCCTCAAGGGCTCCCTTGATCCCAGGAGGCCTTCCCAGATCAAGATAAATGGAACAACCATTAAACTCCAAACAGAAGTCAAGTATCTTGGCGTTATCCTCGATAGACACCTCAACTTCACACCGCACCTTAGTTACCTCAGAGTAAAATTCAGGAAATATTCCGGCCTATTCGCTAGAGTTACACGCAGAGACTGGGGTCTGAAGAAGAGGACGCTTGCCATCCTCTACAAAGCATTCTTCATCCCGGCACTGGCTTATGCAGCCGGAGCTTGGTACGCTAAGGCACGCACTGCTGTTAACAGAAGGAAATTGGAAACCATCCATCGAATAATTCTCCTCACAACAACCAGAGAATGCTGCACGGTGAGCACCCACGCTCTCCAGGTCCTTGCGGGATGTCTCCCTCTGGACTTGGAGATTGCGGGCCGTGGGCTGCTGCACCAACACGCCAAAGGAAGGGTAATCACACATTTGGGATACACTACGGACCGAACTCTGACTAGACCACAGGAAAAAAGACGTCTTACAGACCATATGAGAACAGTGTGGCAGAATCGGTGGAATGACTCCACTAAAGGCCGCATAACTAGAAGCTTCATACCAGACATTGGACGTGTTTACCCTATTTCCCCGACCTGGTACTCTCCTGGACTTCATATTACTTACCTGCTGACAGGGCATGGCTCCTTCAGGAAGAAGCTACACGATTTTGGAATATCGGACATAGCGCAGTGTAGATGTGGACAAGAAGAAACTTGGGAGCACCTGCTCTATGAATGTAATATATATGAAGACCTCCGTGGCCTGCTGTCTACCAAACTACGTTCCATCCTTAGAAATCAGGAGGACATAGTGCTGCAGAAGAAGAAAACTATAAGGCTTTCACGCTTTTCGCTCAAAATCTCTTCGCGAGGCAAAGAGCACTTCCACCACCCTGAAACAAACTTCAGACTTTGGACCACCGATGGACAGAAAGAGCCCAATTGGCCATTGACAACCAGCTGAGTGACTACAGCACTTGAACACAAGTGGTGGGGACAACCTACAGCAACTGAAAGACAACTGAGTCCTAACTCGATGCGACCAAACACTGGGACCTAGATGTAGTTGGCCTGTCACGTGCAGGTGACGCATCCTCGCCTCTGCCGAGACTAAGTCCACCACCTGGAGAGTCAAAGCGAACGACTTAGATTGCAGCCTTACTGCCAACTAGCCAAATGGCGACCCAGATCCGACACCTTTCTGGGTCTGCTTTATCTCCTTTTCCCGGCGGGGGAACACCCCTATCTCCTCCTCTCCCTGCAAAACCCACTTTCCCTCTGGTGTGGCATGGGCATGCCCACTGAACATTTGGGGGCCACCTTCTCTATCGGTCCCTTTCTTCTTTTTCTACCCTCCAGCCTTCCTTCCTTCTCCCCACCCAAATCTGTCTACCTTCACAGCGCACAGCCCCACATGTCAAAATTGTAACTACACCAAAATTGCTTGCTCGTCCCTTTTCGGCCAAAAATAAAACTCATCCAGCGTTCAATCCATTCTCGCTCTTAAGGCAAATCTCTAAGACCAAACAAAGCACCAACAGCGATTAAAGCAATGGTTTTTTTAATAGGTCCTAGCCATTGAAATCTGAGGAAAGTAGGTGGCAGGACCTGCCAGAGTACTGATTCCTTACTGGTAACACCTAGCTAGCCTCCACGTGGCGCGGTATGGGCAACATAGGGTCCCATCAGGGCCCGGTGGCCAATAAGCCAGATGAACAATGGGCACAACAGACTACACTATAAACGATCCACACACTTTAAATCTCTGGCTTGACAGAGTACTGTCACTCGATACAGAGAACACCGCGGAGATGGGAGAAATCCCAGGAGCCGCAAGACCCTCAACATACCAAATACCAAATACCAAAAATCATTACCTCAATGCGAAAAATGAGCGTGAGAAATCTTAACAAATAATTTCTCACGGTCAATCAGGCTGCAAGCTGGTCAGTTACTTCAATATATTTAAAGCGTTCTGTCATTTTTAAACGTGAATATTGTAATAAAAAAGTAAAAATTCAGATTAAGAGGTAGAAATTTATGGTTGTTTTAAGGAAATCCTTTTGTTTTCAACGTCGTTATAATGAATATAAAATAGAATTAATGAGAAATTGGTCGGAACAACCACAGAGGACGTTATAACGTGTTGGTTCGTTAAAAAGAGGGTTTGCGATAAAGAGCTTCGACTGTACTGCTACATTTGGGCAGTACAAAATTCATGAAGGTGGAGTGTGAAAGATATCTAGGGATAATTTCACAGTC
This sequence comes from Mastigoproctus giganteus, assembly GCF_048544385.1. Taxonomy (NCBI): domain Eukaryota; kingdom Metazoa; phylum Arthropoda; class Arachnida; order Uropygi; family Thelyphonidae; genus Mastigoproctus; species Mastigoproctus giganteus. The sequence goes on from NC_143577.1 coordinate 10,561,906, forward strand.
CATAAAATTCTCTGCGCAGTGAAAACAAACTTCCGAAGCAGTCCACGGGGTCTGTTATTAATATGCAGGATCTTTGCCACTAAATACAAGGTGATTATCCTGTTGTATAATGGTTAGGTCACAGGTGGAGTACTGCATACTGGTTTGGAAATCTCATTTTAAGGAGAACACAGATCTACTGGAAGGTACACAAAGAAGAGGCAAAAGATTAGTAGGGGTCACAAAAGAATATTTATATCAAAAACACTAGGGCTCATTAAATTGCAATCTCTGGAAGGAAGGCATCTATCCGGTGAGCTATTGAAGTGTATAAGACTTTAAACTGATTAACTTCACTAAATATGGATAGCATCTTTCAGATAACAAATACATAATTTTAAATTGAAAAAGTTATAGGATACATATGAGTAGTTTTCTTTCTTTCCTTTTTTTTTGGATCAATTTTCGCCTGGTATTGTTAACGTCTTAGTTTGAATAAATTAAAGAATTTATTCTTCTAGTAATTTATGCCTCATAACCTTAGTTTCTATGGCCGTTTACCACACCTACTTGATCTACTGTAAGCTGGAAACCAATGTTTTAATTCTGAAAAAACAGGAAAACCAATCATAGAATATACACGCAATCTGCAGGTTGTTTACAGAACATTACAGTATCATTACAGCACAGTATACTTAATATTGTACCTTGTACAGTATTATTTAATATTGGAGCACTTCCATGATCTATAGAATGATGCAACAGATCGAACTACTAAAAACAAAACAGTTTCCACATCATCATTCAAATCCTTGACATGCCGGACATGTGAAATATATATATTTAACATATTACCTCTTTTTCAGTGTCTCCAAGCAACACCTGAATCAACAAATTCCCAAATTACACACTGAAGTATACAGAACTGAAGCAGAAATTAAACCTTGAAGACATTGCATCTTTTGGAAATATTGCAAATAATTTTTTTTAGAATACCATAAAACAAATATGAAATGAAAATTTCTTACAGAAGTATTTAATATGATTCAATAACAATATTCATTACAGTATAAGAAAATTTTTGTTTGACTATTGATGCCTATTTGTCATTGTTAGTTTTACATGACACCAGAGAGAGAGAGAGAGAGAGAGAGAGAGAGAGAAAATATAGATGATCGATTGTTGCATGGTTCCTTTTGCACACAATGAAGGGCCGATGACATGTATCTTCACATAGGCAGCCAAAGGGAGGGGGGAAATATATACAGCAAGGATAAACTCGAAATAAACGTTTTGTTATTCCAAATTATTATTTTGTTGGCTGCTTCCAGTTGCTGTTGGTTGTTTTTTTTTTTTAAATAAGCTCAAGATATCTAAAGGCAAAGGCTAATTTTAGATGCTCTGTGATTGTAAGTCAAGATAAAAAAATGGAGTTTATGGGGTAAAGCGTCACTGCAATTTAATACACCCGACCAGATGCTAGGATAATACATCAGAAACTAGCGCAAAAATACCAGCTTAACAAAGAAAGTTTACCACACTACAAGTACGAGCTCAGACCGTACTAGAGATCTCTACTCACAGACTATACTGGAACTGTGCCATAAAGACCGACAAGACGATCCCGGACACCAGATCAGGCATAACCCACGTCGACAAGAAGGAAATGGCTACCTACCTGATCGGCATAGCGGGGCCCAACTCCAGCAACCTTCTTACATATTTTCAATATTTATTATCGAAAAGATCAGGAAGTAATCAGACCTAAGACAGAAAGTCAAAAAAAAGGGGCATATGGAACAAGTAATGAGAACCAATCATTGACAAGTATCGTATCAACCAATCACCAGCATGGGGTCAAAGAGCCTCCACAACCACCGAGCTACAATAGGCTTCCCAAAGAACACTTATATAGAACTTCAGAAAGACACAATCCTGTAGGACAGGATTGTGTCTTAAGACACAATCCTGTAAGAGAGTTTTTCGACCAACAGTAACAATAATAATAGTAACCGGACACAACCAACCACTCCACCCACACTTAATTCTTGGTCTGTGCCTTTATAACAGATGTCTCAAACTAATCCCATAAGGATAAAATGTCCACAGTCTTTGGCAACTCAAGCTCTTCATCCATGTTAATTGCTTTTAATTGGCGTCGTTCTGGACGCAAGTCACCTAAACCATCAGAATCAGAAACTTGAGATTGTGCCGTGTCATTCAGCCTCAAGTTATTAGTGACTTCTGAACTAATTTCAACAAAAAAATATATATATACAAAATTTGTATTATGATATTAGGGTCCCCCGTAAATGATTAAATCTACCCATTTATTTATTTGTCTGTAAATTGTGCGTGTTCTCTGGTCGATTTGCCTGTTTGCTGAACAAAAAAAAAAACCCAATTTCTGGGAGGAAAAAACCTTGCTATCTACTCCTCAGACCGACTAACTCAAGCCAAGGAGTGAAAAAAGCCCACTGAAGTTCCTCGCGTCATCGACGGGATTCGAAACCAGACCTTTTCCTCCCGGTTTGGGTAGGACGGTGACTATACCGCTGTGCTAGCCGCGCAGACAACTAATTTCAATAGTTGAAACAATACCAGGATCCTTCCTGACTTCTTTTGGGACAACAACAGCACTAACGTCTAAAATATCAATGTCACCAATGTCACAAAATTAATAAAGGGTCGACCTTTATTAATTCTTAACAATAATTAGTACTATTAATAATCGATGATACCCTAGCTAAGACAATTCAAAATTCCAAAATAGCCTAAATCCCGTGAAATTTTTAAAACGGATCTTAACAAAGTTCTAAAAGGACTAAAACAGTCAAAGGAATAAAATAAAGCTTCCCAACTCAGACCACTTAGAGGTGGAGCTTTTCTCAACCGATTGAACCGTGGGGAAAAATCGACAATTTTAAACCTGGAAGCCAACTGACCAGCACTCGAAACAGTTGCAAAAACTAACCACTTGTCAAACACGTTGGCACCTGTACCTATTGATCAAGAGTATTGAAGATTTGAAGATTTGCTGCGATGACACGAACAGTAAGCAATGAAATCCATTACATATTGAAATAAGGAAAATGTCTTCTTTGGAAGTCGCTAAGCTGAACCCCCTCGAGCTACTGTATTCTCGTTCACTTTCTATCGTCAACACAGGTTCGTTTCACGTTCCCAATACAGGAATGACGATTCATTTGTTCAAATTCCAGCAGTTCCAGATATTTTTGATTATACAGTGTATGTTCTTGAAGCCCAGTATCTGCAGTCCTACATTAAGTCATACAGTCCAATGATTGTCAAGTGAATGAAATAATGCTTTCTAAAACCTAGGAGGGAGTTTCCATGAGCGTGCCCTTTCTCCTCTGATGCCAATGACTACTGTTAATTTTATTCCTGGACTGCATTCGACATGCTGCGGAAGATATAAGACACCAAGAAACATACCGAGGAGCCGTCAAAGTAACTGCAAGAAACTGAAAAGTATTTGAAATTAATGTTAGGCAAACGTATATTTATGGTATCGTGCTTCAGACCCACCCACCGAACCCTACATTTACCAATTTTATTAAAAATTGAGATGTATTCTAACTTCTTCGAAAGATAAAGATCTGACTTCTTAAAACATAATTCACCTTGACGTCTCTCCACCCACCCCCCATGCAATATCAATAGAGGGGGAATTCTCCGAATTGGATTTACAGTTGTGAGAACGTGGAATAATATTACAGTTTCAACGAATAGTTCTTCATCCACATTATTTACAATTTCTTCGTAAGGGAAAATGGAACTTTTAGGTGTGAGTAAGAGGTTCATGGGATATAGGCACACTTCATTGCGGGTTACTACGCAATTGTAAATAAGTAACGATTGCCATTTTTACTCTCAAAGTTGTTTCATTGAGAAACTAAGTCGTATAAACAAGTTTCCTCCACAACGCAAAACAGGTGATCGGTTCCCAGGAGTTCCTTTACAAATTATATAGAGAGATAAATTATTTAAAATGATAAATCGAAAGAGACAGAATTTGCTTAAAGAATTCGTTTCTATTTCACCCAACGTCATCATCAGTTTTTCAACTTTTATATAATACAAACAGTTACAGAAGAATTTCTGGATTTTTTGTACCAGCGAAAATCTACCTTGTAATATATAATGCATACAGCTATTTGGCTAAACTGTTGTATAGGGAAGCAAATGGATAGAAGATGATTCAGTAAATCAATTTAGATACTGAAAGAAGTAATATTTTATGAAGTGATGGCTTCTTTAGAATACAAAAATGGAATATTGGTTTTTGGGATTATTTAAGGCAAATGGGCTGGGTTCAAATCTCATCGATAACGCGTGGAACTTTTGTGGGCTTTTTTCAAAACGTAACTGTCTTTAGTCGGTCTCAGGGGGAGGATTGCATAGTTTTTTCGTCCAGAAAACAGATAAATCGACCACACGATATACGTAGTTTACAGACAGGCAATACTGACTTCTCAGTATGTCCTGTCTGTATGGCTAAGGCTAGGACATACTTCTCAGTATGTCCTAGCCTTAGTTGCTTTATCGCTTAAAACAAACACACACGTGTAGGATCAGTTTATATGGTATACCAGTTCATGTATTTCAGTGGTGGTCACATAAATTGCATAAACCTCTTAAAGTTTAATAACTCCCTATATAGGAAAAATTGTCATCTCAAGACACTATTACACCATCCTGTGTCTTCGTGGGTAGCACAATTGGTAGAATCTCCGTCTTCTCCACACCGAGTTGAAAAGACTTGAGTTCGAGCCCCGTCAATGACGTGAGGAATTTTATGGGTCTTTTTCACAACGTGGCTGTGTTAGTGGATCTCAGACGAGCGTGGCATGGTTTTCCCGGCCGAAAAACCCGGATTTTTTTGTCCGGAAAACAGAAAATCGACTACGGAACACACAATTTACAGACAATATACACGGAAATGAAGCTTTAGTCGCGGATGCACCTAAAACCCTATTACAACAACAACAACCTATAAAACTAGTGGGATATTGCACCATCCTTCTGTAGATGTGTTCATTCATGAACCAATTTACACGTTGTGTATGGTGAAAAACTCCGAATATCTTGCAGTCAAAACCTTACTGTCTCTGCCTAAGAACGGCTAACAAGAGTTGATTATAAAGACTTTTTAAGAATTTCTCCAATCTTCGACGTGATTCGAAACCAGCCCTCTCTAATCTTCGATGAAACCAGACCTCTGCAAGCGAGCGAACCCACTATATTAGCACTTAACTCAAGATACCACCTCAATGTGAGTTTTTAAACTTATTAAGACAAAAATGCTCCAAAATTATTAGAGGGAATAAGTGACAGCAAACGCATAAGCAAGCATTTGCATATAGTTGGGTAGGATTTGTAACAGTAAAATTAATTTTCAAAATTTAAGAAGCGTTTTCGCTGAAGATAACCATGACTTGAAATGAAGGATGATTCTCCATTGTTTGTGAAATTGTTCTACGACAATCGTATAGTAGCACCTCGCAAATAGAGAGCAAAAACCCTTGAGGAGAAATAATATTATAATAATAATGAAATAATTTCATAATAATAATGCAATTTGAAATAACGAGGGTCCATCCATATCAGTACTTCGATAATCAAAGTAAGGCCCTCTCGAGGAAGTCCAGGTCTGGAAGCCTCATTTCCGGAATTACGTAGAGCTCCTGGAACGGGTACAGAGAAGAGCAACGTGATTGGTGAGGGAAACAAAAGGGTGCTCGTACCAAGAAAGGCTTCATTTCTGCAAATTGCAGCGTCTGGAGGCTAGGCACCACCGAGGTGCTATGATTGAGATGTTTACGGGTTTGAATAGCCTGAGTAAGCTCACTGCCAATGGGTTTTTCCCTCTTGCTCTCTTTGCGCACACCGAGGGGGCATACATTCAAATTGAGGAGGGATGGTTGCAGAACAGATGTGCGGAAGTTTTCCTTTAGCCAGCGGGTGGTTGACTGTTCAATCGACTTCCACAACAACAAACTTCAGTCTGTTGTTGTGGAACTCGATTGCTTAAATAAATTCAAGGACAAAACTAGGCAGTATTAGATGGTATGGATAGGTGAAATGAGATGTTTTTAGACTGATGCAGTATATGCTTGCTTTTTTGCATCATTTGCCACTGCTAATACTAATACTAATTCGAAACGAGCAGAAAACAGGGGCAAATCGACCAGAGAATGCAGTCAATTTAGAGACATAATATACAAGGATATGTTGAAAGTGTCTAGCTTCTCATAGAAGGAACGATGAAAAGTTTTGAAAACCCAATTACTTTTCAACATAGTTGCTTCTTAAGTCAACACAGTTTCCGGCACAATCCACTAGCTTTCGTGATTTTGACAAACCAGTTGTAGACTATATCCATTGTCACAGTCGAACTTATTTCCTTTTACGTCCATTTGGAACTTTAGAAATAGAAAATAGTCCGATAGAGGAATCAAATCAGGTGAGTAGGGCGGATATAATGCAATAGCTGAAATCCACGCGCAGTGTTGCCCGAATCACAAATGCCGCATGCTCCGGTGCATTGTCTTGATGCATGAGGACTCCTTTGGCCAAACGCCTCAGTCAGTTAGAATAATATTCGGCGCTGATAATCACACCTCGTCCAAGGAAATCAACTCCGACCACTCCTTCTGAATCCAAAAAGACGGAGGCCATTACTTTCCTAGCCCACTTCTGCACTGGAAACGTTTTAGGAGGAGGAGAAGAGGGCTGCCTTCACTGTTTCAATTTTTTTTTCTTTTTTTTGTTTCAAGGTCAACGTGGTTCACCATGTTTTCTTACACCCATACTTCCCCAAAAAATGCTACACAATCTCATGACAATACCTCACTTTTTCCAGCTTCTGATCTGCATTCGGTGCTTTAGGAACCCACCTCGAAGAAACCTTAATTTCTAAAATATTCACCACAATATGGTGAGTTCTTGGGAGATGTTGTTTCAATGTACTTCAATGTTATTCTGCGGTCTTGCATGATCAGGTCATGAATCGCATCCATTTGCTGGTGTCGACACGGTAACAGGCCTCCCACCGCGGGGTGCATCTGTTTCGTCCGCACTTAAATTCTTCCACCAATTTTTTACTGTGGCGTATGAAGGATAAGATTCCCTTAAAGTTTACTGCATGTCTCCATGAATTTCTTTCAGTAACATTCCCTTTGAATGAAGGTACTCAATGATTGACGGTACTTGATTCTATCAACAGTCACTCTCTTCATTCCCCTTCCACACTTAAAATTTATAGGCCTTTTTCACAACGTGGCTGAGTTAGTCGGTCTCAGGCGAAGGTAACATGGTTTTTTCTTCCCGAATATCAGGTTTTTCATCCAGCAAACAGAAAATCTATCTAAGAACAATTTACAGAAAATATACAAGGAGCAATATGGCCTTAGTTGCTAACGCTTTGAAGGGCATTGAAGTGTGGCAGTGGTAGTAGTAAAACCCTACTACTACTACCACTGCCACACTTCAATGTCCTTTCTACAGGAGAAGAATATAGTACACATTCTGAAATCTGCTATGAATACACAAGAAGGGTCACAACACAATGGCAATGTTGCCTTTCAAGAGAACCTTTGCGATCTACATTGGACTGAAAACGTTTCAAACCCTCCGTCCCCCCTCGTAAAGAGCGCAATATAACCTAAGTAGCTAATGCACCTAAACCCAATAACAAACAAAACGAACAAACAGACCAAAGTAAGAGATCGACATATATGGCTTAGCTGTAGATGTGTAAGAACGTATCAAATAATTCTGTAATTAGTAAAATTGGTGAGATCTCTGATAAAATTTCTTGTCAGATTGCTTGTCCAGTTATGTGTTGTCTGCAACCACATTTGAGCCTTCATTATTGTGTTGTGTTCTTCTGGTATGGGTTATTCGACAGTAGGAATCAAGAGGAAGCTCAGATTATAATACTGTATTCTGCTTCTAGAAGTCAGTGCCCTGTAACGAATTGTATTGGTTATATTCTAAAAGCCAAAACCAAGCCACATGTTCCATGCTATTTACTATAAAATTTTAAAGACTCCACAAGAGTTGCGGATAAAGTTAGCTCTGGACGTCCTCGAATACACAGGAGATGAGAATGCACCAGTTATTTTAAATAAAATATATTTTCAAGGGAGTTTATCAAGTTAGAGGACACAAGAATATTACCATGATTTTAGCATCGCATAGATTCGAATACCCATAACTTTGTAGTTCCATAAATTTCGTCCCAACAAATTATGCATGAGTAAAGTACTACACTTAGATGACACTGACAAAAGAGGTGAATTTAGCGAATGTATCTGAAGCTTCGTAAGATAGACGAGGTCTTTGACTTCAACAAGAAATTGTACTCCCTCATTTCGTCTGAGCAGTTAGAGCGATAGGATGAGTCATGGGTCAGACTGGTAGGATGTTATGGTGTAGTTAAATGGCCATCACGATTTTTAGGCTCTCGTGGGTAACATAGTCCTCCCCACACCCGGTGGAAAAGACCTGAGTTCGAGTCTGGTCAGTGACTTGGGGAATTTTTATGGGCCTTTTTCACAACGTGGCCGAGTTAGTCGGTTTCAGGCGAGGGCAGCATAGTTTTTTCCCTCCTGGAACCTCGGGATTTTTGTCTTGCAAACAGAAAATCGACCTCAGAACACACGCAATTTAAAGACATTATACACAGAGCAATATGACCTTAGTCGCCGATGCTCCTAAAACCTTACAACAACAATAACAACCCGATTTCTGTGAAGATTTTTGAAGTGACCTTTTCACCTAAATATAGAAGGACAATCACATAAGAGATTTTCCAAGCCAACTGAAAAATAAGGTCACAAAAATTAGCAAAAGAAGCACTTCAAAGAATAACTGTTAGCGAAGACAGACAAACAGAGAATTGAAAATTACAAAGAACTTCGAATTACAAGAAATGCAATATCTGCACTCAATAAAAATATTATGTGTGGCATTAAATTGTAAATAATTTTCTGATTTGTAACCCCTTCACTAACTGACACACAAAGATCATAAATAAATACTTCCGGTCTAATTAATTAACTACAACGTTCCAACTTTACTTTTAAGCATTCTTCAGGGACTCGAATAACGCACTACTCATGTGCCCTCATGGGTAGCACAGTTGGTAGAATCGCCGGGTGAGAAATACCCGAGTTGGAGTCCCGTCAATGACGTGAGGAATTTTTATGGATATTTTTTTACAACGTAGCTGAATTAATCTGTCTCAGGTGAGGGCAGCATGGTTTTTTCTCCCGAAAACCCGGGCTTTTCATCCAGCAAACAGAAAATCTAACACAGAACACAATTTACAGACACTATACTTGAGCAATATGTCCCTAGTTGCTGATACTCCTAATATCCTATAACAATAAAAACTTATACACTATCCTTGGATTGTCTTTCGCATTCATACCGCGTTCTATCCAAGAGAAATTAATTATACACGTATTTAGAATTCAATGTAACCTGAAATTTTGATAAGCAATGTATTAATTGAATTTCTGAATAAAAAGCTTTCAGATCAACTTGAATCATTTCAACTTGTAATTTTGAGGCTAGCAGCTAAAATATGGCCCCTGTAAATGATTCTTACCTGACATGATGCACAACTTCACTGCGATGCCGATAACCAGCAGCATTGCGTGTGTGTGTGTGAACATTCAACAACATGCACTGACACCTTCACATCGGTCGGCAAGCGTGTTATGTAGTTCACATCATAATCCAATACAAGGAGGATGACCAATAGATCGCTTGTAAAGACATGAGTCAGCTCTTCGAAACTCTGCACAAGCCCAGATGTTTCGGATATGCGCAGTCACTTTAATAAATATTTTATTCTGGTCTATCTGTTGCGAAATGTTCTTTTGTTTCTAACAGAAGTCCGCACGCATGATTTTATTTTTCTTCTGTGGAGGAACGAAGGACTTATTTTCTATCTTCTTTGATAACTAAATTAAAAAAAAAACTTCCACATCTAATAACTTTTATTGTATTTATTCAATAGTATTTTCAACAGCAGCAATACTATTGTTTTTAAAATAATAATAAACGCCACCTGAAACTTTGATGCATACTCAGGGAACACTACCCTGTCGTACCAATACCCCATACCATGCAGAGTGCTGTCAGCCACTAGTCGGTCGTCTCATTGAGTACCTGTGTGTTGCGACAACGTCAACCTGCATTCCGAGCGAACAATTCTTTGCACAACTCTCCTGTCATAATCAGCTTTGGTGGTTTTCCGGATGACGGTTTCAGCAGAAGTCCACTTCTATTTTCAGATCACAATACCAATCGTTAACAGACAAATAAAGGAGAGATGTTTGGATATTAATGGCAGGGCAGTGTATGTGACAAGCTCTAATGCCATTAAAATAATAATTGGTTTTTTTTGTTTGGTAGGTTCACAACAAACTTCATAGTTGGACCAACCTCCTTAGAGGAGTTTAGGATCATGTGATACATAGAAACTACTTAATTTGAACCGACCTAATTAAACTTACACGTAATGAGACCACTAGATCTTTTTTAGCAACGTGAAGTGGTAAAAGCGAAATGTAAAGTGCTTTAATTTCCTTTTAAAGCTTGTGAGGTATCTGTTTTCGAAAATATTGTCCATTAACTCTGTTACGCATTTATTGTGGTTAATTTATGGTGTTGGAAAAGCGCTTGTTGATGTTCAGAACTCTGTTTGGGTGAACTTTCGAAAAAATTTAACCGAACGAAAAAATTTTGATGCCGTTGTAACAGTTCCTGACAAATAAATCAATTATTCGATAGAACAAATATTATTCGAATTAGTTTTGTTGTCTAATCACAGTTAAAAAAAAACCAAGAAAGTTCATCTCCAAGTGCACTAAACAAAGAATTGATTAGACAGTTATTGCCATAAAGACAGCTTGATAAGTTAGGCAACAAAATGTAAAGCATTGAAAAAATAGGGGCAAAATCCTGGTACTTTATCTCTGCCACCATAATGACAGTTTTATAGTCTGCCTTGTGGCCGTGTGTATTATTCTCTTATACTTGTACTGTTACCTTACTTTTCAAACATCCCTGACAGCGTTTTCATAACTGCATGCAATCGTTTCACAAATTCCCAGTCTGGAAGGGTAAGACCTTTTGATAATCAATTGGGAACGTCTAAATTTATTTGATGAAAATAGAACCTCGTTGCGCGCATCCTGTGAAAAAAGAAAGAAAAAATTTCTTTCTTCCTTTCTTGTTGCGTGGAATTCACTAAGGAAAATGAAAGAGTAAACATCGTAGAGCTTTATTCTATCGGCGAATTTACTCAGGAACGTTTAAATTCCTTCCAATAATCGTTTTGGATAAACACCTGGCTGGCTCTTTCCTACGCTCGCAGCACGCGAACAAGGTTCAGGAGGCTCTGAAAGGAATTAAAGAGAAGAAAAACCCTTTCATAAGAATCGAGTTCTTGCTTAGAAATTAAGCATAATCTGTCTCAAGAGAATTCGATTTTTTTTCTTTAAGTGCGTGCGCGTGTTGAAGGCCGAAATTTCTCAATCATTTAGCAAAGTCTGGTCGTAAGTTTTTCACTAAAATGCGGGGCCCATATTTCAGATTCATTTGACGTCACTCGTGCGAGGCAGATACCGTTTGTCACCAAGGGAACGGTCTTCGGACTTAGAAATCTCGTGACGTAGTTCGCAACATAGCTGAAGGCAATTTTCTAAATTCATTTAATAAAAATTGAATTAATTAAATTTAATCAAAAGAATGAATTTAATGAAATTACATTTTTAAGTTATACGAAGTAAACCGCATGTTTATTAGCGAATCACGCCTTCCGTCGTAGGAAAAAGAAATAGATCTACAGAAAGAGCTGTGATGCCTCAATGAAGTCATTCAAAGCATCTAGGATCGCTCAATAACTATTGTGAAACGTAAACATCAAGGAAAAGTTTTCCCTTCTCCTTACTGTTTTTTTTTTTTTTATTTTAATCTGTACTTTCGATATTATTGCACTCTGATTGTTGTCATTAATGTACTCTCTCAAGGCCACAGATTTAAAAGTATATGGATCTTGTGGTGTGTAATGTCATGTGCCCATTGTTCTTCTGACCCGCTGGGCCCTTGATGAGGGCGCTTTCAACTGTATGGTACATTACACTGACAGTGGTGAGAATGAAAACAACCTGGGGGTAATTGTGCAGGCAGATTTGAAGTTTTCTGAGCAGTGCACACGGTCTGCAAGAGTATCTCATGGGTGTCTTGTCAATGATATACAAGAATTTTTCTAGCAGGGATAAGGAGGTGATTAGCCCCTTGTATAAGGCAATGGTCAGGCCACACCTTGAGTACTGTATACAGGTCTGGAGGCCTCATTTTAAGAAGTGAGTAGAGCTGCTCAGAGAAGGACAACACTATTAGTGAATGGAACAAAGGGTTGCTCTTACGAAGAAAGGCTTAAGTTTTGCAAATTACAGTGTCTGGAGACTAGACGCCTACGAGGTGATCTGATTGAGATGTATAAAGCCTTGAATGCTTTGAGCATGCTCAATGCTGATGGGATTCTTCCTCTTGCTCAGAATAATCCTCTGAGAGGGCATAAATTCAAATTGAGGAAAGTCGGTTGTAGGATAGATGTGCGGCAATTTGCCTTTAGCCAGCGAGTGGTCGATTGCTGGAACAAACCTCCATCTGCTGTAGAAGTTGATAGCTTAAATAGATTCAAGGCAGAACTAGACAAACATTTGGAGCGAGTGGATGGGTGAAATGAGAAAGTTTTTTTTTATTTGGCTGATGCTATAGGTGTTTCAAAAGTGATGGTCAATAGTTTAAAGGTGAACTGCACAGACTACAATATGCAAAAAAAGCCTAGTAAACGTGGGTCCTTAAGTGAATCGTTTTCGAAATATTGCGCATTTCTAATTGGGATCCACCACTGACAAGGTGAACTGTACAGAGTTGGGATCCACCACTGCCATTGTTTAGGTTAGGTTATGCCCATTCTCTACCTTTTCCCTCTCTCAATGCTCTGAGACGTAGCAGGCATACTAGTACTTGTCAAAGGACAGTGAACATGGAAAGAGGTTACAGCAACGAAGAGTATGCGGATACGCATCTATGGTAAAGCCAACGGCAGTGCATTCGAGGCTGCACGTTTGTACCAAGAAGCATTTCCCCGCCGAAGACAGTCTAACAGGCGCACATTCATCAGGGTACATCAACGCCTAAGAGAACATGGGCACTTCGCACATGGAGTACGAGCAGGTACCATGTGTTATGCTTCTGAACCCATAAGCATAACACCTGATGTTGAGGAAAGGGTGTTAGAAAGTATCAAAAAAAAAAAAAATTACGTGTTAGAAAGAATAAAATTATTATATTAGGGTTACCCGTAAATGATTACATTAACCCGTATTCGTGTCTGTAAATTTCCTGTGTTCTCTGGTCGATTTGCTTGTTTTGCTGGACGAAAAAACCCCAGTTTCTGAGGGAAAAAACCTTGGTATCTATGCTTGAGACCGACTAACTCCTCCACGGAATGAAAAACCCCACTGAAGTTCCTCGCGTTATCGACGGGATTCGAACCAGGGCCTTTTCCGCCCGGGTGGGGAGGACTGTGACGATACCACTGTTCTACACGCGCAGACTATTAGAAATAATAGAACAAAATCCAGGAATTTCGACAAGGAGAGTTGCTCTGCAAGAGCGTGTACTGAGCCAAAGCAGTGTGTGGCGAATTTTACATCGCCAATTACTGTACCCCTACCATATCCAGCGTGTACAAAGTCTCAGCAATGCAGACTACCCTCCCAGAGTGAGCCTTTGCTAGTGGGTGCAACAGCAGTGTGTCTCGAACCCACAATTTTTAAACAACATTTTGTTCACTGACGAAGCTGGACTTACTCGCGATGGTATTTTTAATTTTCTTAACTGTCACGTTTGGTCCACGAAAATCCTAATGCAATTCACAAGTCACGACATCAGCAACGTTTCTCGTTGAATGTCTGGGCAGGACTACTAGGAGACGATCTAATTGGACCACACTTTCTGCCAAACAGGCCAACAGTAGAGCTGTACCTTCAGTTCCTGCAGAATGTTCTTCCAGACCTCCTTGATGATGATAATGTTCCACCTTCAGTAACGCCATGTGGTTTATGCAGGATGGTGCATCAGCACATTTTGCTCGAGTTGTGACTCGATATCTAACTAGAAGGTATGGTCAACGGTGAATAGGCAGAGGTGGGCCTGTAATGTGGCCTGCCAGATCAGACTAGAATCCTATGGATTTTTGTTTATGTAAAAAGCTTGGTGTACACTTCTAACATTAACACAGTTGAGGAATTGCAGCGTCGGGTTGAAGGAGCCTTTCAGAAAATCAGAAATTACCCAGGATGCCTGAGAGGATTTGCAACTCTATGCAGAGAAGACTACAAAGCTGCGTACAGATGCAAGGACGGCATTTTGAACATCCTGTAACATGTAAAATCTGTATAATCCTGTTGTGTTCAAACCAAAAATTAAAAATGTATTATCTTATGTTAATAAAACCACCCTTAGCAAAGGATTCACAGCTTTTTGCTAAACTTGTGCTCCTAGAGTCAGTGGCGAATCTTAACAGAAAATGTACATTATCTCGAAAACGGTTCATTTGGGGCCAGATGTTCACTGGGACTTTTTTGCTTATTTAGTTTGTACTTTTGTTTTTTATTTTTTTTAATTTTTTATTTATTTTTTTTATAATATATAATGTTATTTTTTTATTTATTTATTTTTTTAAGCTCTGGACTGGGCCCCCAGAGGATTTTTTTTTTTTTTTTTTTTTGTTGTCTCATAACCTGAGACCTTATGCGTCCCATCTACTGGAACTGGCCCACCTTCCCGTGGTGTGGACGAGTATCTAGAAGCAGCCTTCCTGGTGATAGCTGCTTCTCGGTAGCCAAGAGGTCAGCATAACATAACATGCATTAAACTACACGAACATTGCACTATTACACGCTGGCCTGATTTGCAGAGTCTGTTCAACGTACAAAGAAACGAGGTGGATTTGAACGGACGTTCTAGGAGCCACCCTACCTATACACACACATGTCCACATGTACTTTTGTGAGTCTGCGCGGGCAGCACAGTGGTATCGTCACCGTCCTCCCCACACCGGGTGAAAAAGGCCCGTGGTTCGAATTCCGTCGGTGACGCGAAGAACTTTAGTGGGCTTTTTTCACTCCGTGGCTGAGTTAGTCGGTCTCAGGCGTAGACAGCAAGGTTTTTCTCCCCATAAACTGGGGTTTTTTACGTCCAGCAAACCAGTCAAATCGACCAGAGAACACACGCAAATTACAGACACAAATATGGGTTAATGTATTCAATTACGGGCAACCCTAAAATAATAATTTGATTTGTACTTTTGTGACCTTTCCCTAAACACCTTGGGGCTCCCAGGCTTGTCTGATAGCCCCAGTAAGAGTCTCAGCTAGAAAATGTACCCTGGCGCGCCTCCTCGTGGCCAACTGGCTGCAAAGTCGCCAGTGTCGGCACTCAACACTCAACATAACAAGACACATACTTACACACCTACATACATACACTTGCCAGCCCTCACCTTTTCAGATGCTACAGCGGCATATAGAGGGGAAACCCTGGAGACCACAATTGAAACAAACACACCTTGACACCTTGTACTTTTATGACTTCGTCCTCCCTATTGAAAACTCCACATCTAAATTTAAACTGGCCATCTTGGTGGATTTTGAAGGTGCCTTCGACACTGTATGGTGGGACAGTGCATTGGCATGCCTTAGCCTAGCTAACTGTACCTCCCATCTCTACAAGCTCTTCCAGAACTATTTCACAGAGCGCACTGTCGTGGTTAAATCCAATCTTCTGAAGATAACTAGACCAACCTCTCGGGGGCCCACAAGGTTCTGTTCTGGGGCCCTTTGTGTGGAACATGGTCCTGCACAGCTGGCTTTCTAAATCTTTTGAAGGATGCAAAGTTGTGGCGTTTGCAGACGACCTGACTGTGGTTGTTTCTGGGAAATCACGCTCCGAACTTGAAAACAAAGCGAATCTTGTCCTAGCAGATCTCTACTCCTGGACGGTTATCAACAAGCTTCAAATCAGCACCAGCAAAACAAAAACGATGCTTTTTAAATCAAAGCTTGACCTACGCCGCCCACCACAAATCAAGATCTCCGGGAAACAGCTTCCTATTGTGACACAGGCTAAAGTCATAGGGGTGGTCATTGACCATAAGCTGAGCTTCCTGCCACATCTACAATACCTAGGGGTCAAAACGAAAAGATTTTCAGCTGCAATCACGAGGATCTCCAAGAGAAACTGGGGACTCTTCAACAAAACACTCTCTCTGTATTATAAAGCCGTTTTCATCCCCATTGTGACCTACGCAGCAGGAGCGTGGTTTCATCGGGTTCAACAAGTAAATATGAAAGTCAAGGTCAACTCCATTGAACGTGCTATGCTCCTGGCCATGCACAGATTATGCCGAACAGTGTATACAGCTGCCATCCATTTGATAGCTGGAAGTTTGCCGCTTGATCTATTTGTAATCTTCAGAGGACTTAACTTCAGAATTAAAAGAATATACCAACGAACATACAGGGCCTAGAACTAAATCTCAATGCTGACCACCAAAGCAGAAAGAGCTCGCTGTTATAACGAACTCGTCAACATTTGGCAGTCTAGATGGAACACCTCACACACAGGCTCTGTTACCAGAAAATTCCTGGCTTTCCCTCACTTTAGAATCCTCCTATTTGGTTACCAGACACGGGTCCTTCAACGAAAAGTTACATCTGCTGGGTTTGCTACCACTACCAACAGATCGCTGTTTCTGCGGCAGGTCAGAGAATTGGAAACATCTTCTTTTCGAATGCAGGTTGTACGACGACTTAAGAAGGACCCTGCTGCAGGCTGTGCCAGGTATCTCGGAACAGCAACCAGAGCCTCTACTCCAAACACCTGACAATCTAAAGGCATTCCAATCCTATGCATCCGAAGTCGTTGAGCGCAGGAAGCAGAGCTACATCGTTGTTACTGCACCTAATAATACCTCTTCAGTGATTTAAGGGTTCCATATTCGCATGCCATCACCTTCTTTCTTCTTCTTCTCTCTTTTTTTTTTTTTTTTTTCCACGTACTGTCTGGAGTTCCCACTCTAGTGCAGCTAGTTTATTTATTCATTTATTTTCATTTCATTTATTTATTTTAATTTATTTTTTCTTCATTTTTACATTTTATTATTTTTTTTATTAAATTCTTCTTTATATTTTTATTCCTGAGTTCCAGTCAAATACTTTTCCCTTCCTTCCCTTTTTCTTTTTCTCTCCTTTTTTTCTTTTGTTGTCATGCACCTTTCAGTCGCAGTGGATGGCGTTTAATGTTCTTCTTAAGAAGAGTCTCTGCGCGTATTCTGTTAGGGCCCGGTACTCTTGCTCCGAGTCCAGGAGATGATGCTCCATTCCTTTGAAAGATATTGTACGCGTTATCATTATACTTCTTAGGTCCTCATATTGCAGGCAGTCGTGCATGATGTGGTTCCAGATTTCTCTGTCCCCGCATGTGCATTATGGATTTTCCGTAGTTTTTCGTTGAAGGCACCGTGTCCAGTCAGTAGAGAGGTCGTGTGCAGCCCTGGGAAAAATCAGGCAGGTTACTTGGGGTTTATGGTGCGGATGTCAGGTATGAATTTGTGAGTCTCCTCGCCCTTTGGTTGTTTTGGAGTCGGGCTTTCTTAGGCTTGTAATTACTAGCTGGAACATGCTAATGTAGAAATTTCAAAGAATCCATGAAAGCGTCGATAGCGTGTGAGTGCCCAACCTATAAGTTCCAGCAACTCTCAAAAGCCGCCGTAGCCGAGTGAGTGAGGTGAGGTGGTGAGGGTGTACAGGTTCTTCCTTCCTTCTTTGAGGTTATACTGAGAAAGAGTTATAAGGCAAAGAAAGATTTAATAGCAAAATTATACTGTGCTCTTTTTGTATTCTCTCTATCTTGTGAACTCCTTTGACCGTGTGGTCGTCCCGGAGTATAAACAGAAAATTTAAAATTACATTTTAAATCTCCATTATAAGATATTTTGTATTACTGAGCCACTATTTCTCTTTATAGTTTTTTTGTTATACTCATCACAGTCACTCCCAATACCGAAATACTGCATCCCTTATATCCGAGTGACACGACATCTCTGTTATCCCCACAATTTCTGCATTTGATTACTTAACCAGTATTTCAAATTCATTTACTATTCTCTAGCATTAAGGTACATACAAGTTTACATGCACCTGTTCTTGCTCTAAGCTACACTTATACAGGGTGTCTCAAAAATATTGGTACAAACGTTTAAGGGAGGTAGGTAACATCTAAAGGAATGTGAATCGCATAGGAACCCATAACCGGAAACGTCACCGTAAGTCGGTAGACGGCGCTGTTCATCAGTTTGCGAGAGGGAAAATTTCTGGTTTACTCATTCAAGCAGTAGTCGCCGCACGAAGAGCATGCATCGATATACGAACTGTGAGCTGGCAGACATGCAAGCTCAACGAATTTATGGAGAACGCTTCCTAGACAGACATGTACCGGACCACCGTTGTTTGCGCGTGTGCATCAAAATTTGTGCGATTATGGGTCATTTAGAGATAACAGGAATAGTGCGGGCAGACCACGTTCGACGCGAACTCCCGCCATGGAAGAAAGTGTGTTGAATAGCCGTCCAGAATAATCCTACTACCAGCACACGTGCCGTTGCTTCTGCCTTAGGAGTGACTCGTTGCAGTGTACAGCGTGTCTGGCACGACGATTCATTACACCCCTTTCATCTCCAAAGGATTCAGTTACTGCTCCTCTAAGATCATCCTGCACGTGTGGCTTTTGCGCAGTAGTTTCTCCAAGAAAGTGTTCAAGACTTGAATTTTCCACCCTATGTTTTGTTCACGGATGAGACTTATTTCACTCGGGAAGGCTTATTCAATCGGCACAATGCTCATGTGTGGGCTCACGACAACCCACATGGTGTGCGCCCCCATGCGGCACAACATCGCTTCGCAATAAATGTGTGGGCAGGTATGGTCGGTGACTGCTTAGTCGGCCCATACCTGTTAGCATCCCGCATGAACTCAGCTAAATATCGGATCTTTCTTGAACAAGTTCTACCAGGGTTACTTGACGATGTTCCAGCAAATGTGAGACGCAACATTTGGTTTCAACATGACGGGGCGCCTGCTCATTATGGAAGGTGTGTTTGTGACCATTTGAACAGGCGTTTTGGGCGTCGATGGATTGGCCGTAGTGGACCCGTTGCCTGGCCCCCACGCTCACCTGATTTATCGAACCTTCATTTCTTTCTGTGGGGGACCCTCAAATCTATCGTGTATGAATCGCCTGTGGAGACGGAAATGGATCTCGTGGCGAGACTCATCTGCGCTGCTGCTACTGTCAAAGAAACTCCAGGTGTGTTCGACCGTGTCCGCCAATCCATGCTGCGTCGGTGTCACGCATGCATTGCATCTCATGGTGGAACCTTCGAGCATCTGTTGTAACATCATGAAATGCTTCCATCTCGTACTCCATTATTAATATTATGTCAAATAAACGTTTGCCACTAATTACTGTCTTGTGTCATTTCTGCTTCTTGTGCCTCTGCTACTACTTTCCCGGTTATGGGCTCCTATGCGATTCGCATTCCTTTAGATGTTACCTACCTCCCCTAAACGTTTGTACCAATATTTTTGAGACACTCTGTATCTATAGTTACATCTAACTGCCATTCTACTTCGAACAAGCACAGACCACGCTGATCAAAATTTTCTTCATTAGCCTTGTCCTCGTGGATGGGACCGTTGATCCGACACATGGTGGAAAAGACCTGAGTTCGAATCCTGCGAATGATACCAGGAATTCTTATCTTTTTCACAACATGGCTGAGGTAGCCGGTCCCTAATGAAGGTGGCGTGATTTTTTCTCCCGTATACTCAGGATTTTATCCAGAAAACAACAAATCCATGGCTCAGTGGGGCCTAAGTTCTTAATTCACATAAACCCTACAAAGAACCAACCAACCGTGAGCCTGGCACAGTGTCTCCAAGGCCCAAATGAGTGACAAATCTCTCAATATGTACTCTCTCCTATCGTATTCTGAGAAGAATTGCAGGCACTTTCATATTTAATCCTATCTGGCGACTTTTTCCCAACATTTCTCTGTACCTGTTAAATAAATCTTCAGATTTACTCTTAATGTCATTAGTACCAACGTGTACAACGATGTCCTTTCGTGCCTTAAAAGATAACATCTGGTCTACGTCATTTACTTTTGTCACTAGCAAACATTCTGGTCCTGTTGCACCTATCATTTTTGCACAATTTATTTCTTGTTTCCCTCACAGTAAAGTTACCCACAATAACTAATTCCTGTGGGACCAGAGCATTCTGCCTTGGGGATTGGCACTGTCTTGCCTGATGCATAAGTGTGAGCTCTGGGGTCCAGTTGGACAGCAGAGAGGGTGATGATCCCCATTTTAATTCTTTCAATGGCATCCACCCTATTCTTCAAGTTTTATAAATTCCAGCAGAACGCTGAGTTTGTATCTAGTTTCCTCACACTTTTTGCATCGAACACCCACCAAAACGTCCCTCTTGGTTGTAACATGTTCCGCTTGAGATAACTAAAAACATCTCACAAACAGCACATTTTGTAAAGCCGTGAAATGTAGGAGTACCTCCACTTCAGTCATTCCCCGAGGGACAGCACTCTCACTATTTTGAGTCCCTTATTTTGCTGCTCTAGTTTGAGTCATGATTCCGTTTAAATTCAATTTAATTTGAGAATACTACACTAAACTAATAGATATCTAAATGCAAAATACGTAATACGCTGTTAAGTTTACTTTTCTGTGTATTAAACTATACCATTATTCTGTTTCGATATACGTATACAGTGATCAGAACAATTTAAATGCAAAACACTACTAGGAACTTATCTTTCACCCTCTTTAATTGATTAAAGAGGGTGAAGAGTATTGCTGGTCGCAGCAAAGCAGATCATAATGCTAACTGAAGATGTAATACAAAAATTCCCGAATTTATCATCACGAATATATCTTTCTTTAAAGTTATTAAATCTGAAAAATTTATACACAATACAGTATTAATTGTTAAAATTGGGTAAAGTATTTTTAAACCTTCGTTTATATTTGTGTGAGTCAGCACCTGTAGTGAATCCATGCAGATGAAATAAAAACAACAAAAAACAAAAGTCATCCAGATGGCAGTACCTGTGTGATGATTTATCACTCAGGTACTGCCATCTGTCGGGAAATAACATTATCAAGATAAATATTGTGTTTTAGAACTTGTTTTATAAATTTGTATTATTATTATTAATTTATTTCTCTGTTGAGGAGACACCCCTGGAACAGCCATTGGCTAGGAGCATGTGAGTTACATTCTAAAGTGTGAAGCGACCCCATGAGCAAAAGGTTACAAAGTCCATGGGACGTTCACCCTGAAAGGTTGTATACAAAATTTTGAAATACATGTGAAAATATGATTTTTTATATCTTAGGTTGACATTTAGAATAATGAGAAGATATAGTTAAAAAGGATCAAAATTAAATGCAGTTTTGAGCCGAGTGGCTGTGCATTCGATGGGAGTGAAACAAGACTTCAATGCTGGGAGTGTCTAATCTTCCTGTTATGGCTAAACTGAAAATGCTTCTTATGTTAATTGTCTGTTTCCAGGGAGGAACACTGAGATTGGAAAATAGAACGGCTCTAGAGATAGTAAACGGGTAATTCGAGATCCTGTTCAGCCATCTCAAGAGACAGTATTCAATACCGAGGAAAGCTTTCAGGTTTCTCGGTGGGGTAGAGGACCAAATCTGCGAAGCATACAGTGGAATGGGAAATATACATTTCGTGATATACTTTTAAACAAAATCTGATGCTGATTAACTTCTGTTTGGCAGCCCAGAGCGCTGCATATGTTTTTGCTTTGATGTAATCAAAGTGTTCGGAGAATATTTGTCCCTCATCCCATTTTAGGCCAAGGTCTATGTGCGATTTAACCTTTCGAACTTTGCATCCGCTTACCAGTATAAAGATATTGTTCCTGCTCTTTTTCTTTGTAATTGTCATCTGGGCAGATTTGCTTGGGTTTAAATGTAGTCCAATACATCGAGGTAATACTCCAGTTGATTTGTTTGCTTAACTTGTTGTAAATTTTAGATTTGACGAAGAATTTCAGGTCATCAGCATATGTAATGAAGTTGTCTTTATGGGATACAAAAATTGGTTCCAGAGCTGCAGCAAATAAAAGTGAGGAGAGAACGCTTCCCTGGCACTCCCTGAGAAATGGAGTAATGGGCAATAAAATCATAATGAAAGAGTGAGGCTTCTTTTCTCCTGAATGTTACATAAAGCCTTGTATTTTGAAGTAGTAAGATAGAATTAGTTCCAGAGCCGTTATCGAGATATTGTCAAAAAGCTGCGGATATATCAATGAAGATATTATCGAGCTGTTCCTTATTGTTGTTGAGAGCTTTCTGCATCCGGAAAAGGGGTTCAAGGAGATATATAAAAGTTGATCTTCCAGACAAAACGGAGCGCAGGTGCAGAGGACGATGCCAGTAGCAGTGTTGGGTGAGAGCTGAGATGGGTCTCACACCCTCCTTAAAAAATTTTCAAGAGGGTGCAACTTATGCTTATGGGTCTGTAGTCTTTGGCGTTTTCTGGTTTCTTTATTTTAGGAATATGTAAGGGCTGCTGATTTTTGCCATAAAAAGAGAGAAGTTATCAGGACCAACAGTTGCTTTATTAGGAAGTTCATTTATGGCTTTCATTAGGTTTTTTTGGTAATTGTGATGATAGTTAGAGGTATCTTTCTTAGTAGGTTTGAGATGGGTTCTTTTTTTTCTGCGATTCGGTGAAGGAAGTCGGTCAGTTATTCTTTTCCTGTTTTCTTCGGTTACTAATTGGTTGGGCGCTGGGGGTTGTCCAAATGTCTTCTTGGATCATTCACTTATCACCTCTTATCACTAACGATTTCTCTTATCAACAACAATTCTTTTTCCCTGTTTGAGCTTTGAAAATACAGCTGCTTAATGTGCATGTCCCTTCAGCTTTATGAAGTGAGCACTCTCTTTTTTGTACTGAATGTAGTCATTACGATGCCTGCCTTCAGTCGCTTCCTGTAAAGTCTTTGCTTCTTAGGAAAAGCATATTTTATCTGTGGATTAAACCAGTTTTTGGATTTCCCAATTATCCTTACGACCCTCGAAACTCCTTCATAGGCAGTTTTTGTGTGCTTTAGGGCCAGTAGCTGGAAAGCTTCCTCTATGGCTTCATGTTTAATTCTTGCTATTTGTATTCTCGAAGTTCTTTGAGGATGATGTTTGGTTGAATATATTTTACAGAAAAGGTCGCTCTGTCCATGCCATTAAAATTTCCGCTGTCTCTCTGATTGGCTCCAGCATCATTGAGTGTGGTCTCTACAACTATGGGACTGTGGTCTGACTCAAAGCGACACAAATTGTCTGCTAATTTAATCCTAAGTGTATTGTAATAGATAACATCCAACCGTTGATTCCCTCTAGTTGCTGGAGTAATTAGCTGTTTCAGATTAAGTTGCGGAAGAAGAGATGCTACACACCAATTAACATGGTGCAAGGAGCATGAATCCAGGACTGTAAAGCAGTGGAAAACAGTTCTATGGATAGACGAGTTCGCACTCTACCAGTCTGATGGCCGTTCCTGGGTGTGGCGAATGCCAGGGGACAGTTCTTTTGTGATTGTATCCTCCTAACAATGAAGTTTGGTGGAGGCAGTCATGGTATGGGGCTCCTTTCATGGTTTGGCTGGTCTGCGCGTGTAGCACAGTGGTATCGTCACCGTCCTCCCCACACCGGGTGGAAAAGGCCCGGGTTCGAATCCCATCGATGACGCGAGGAACTTTAATGGACTTTTTTTACTTCGTGGCAGAGTTAGTCGGTCTCAGGCGAAGATAGCGAGGTTTTCTCCCCAGAAACTGGGGTTTTTTTTCGTCCAGCAAACAGACATATCGACCAGAGAACACACGCAATTTACAGACAAAATAAAATATATGGGTAATGTAATCATTTACAGGGGACCCTAATATGATTTTTTTTTCATGATGTGGCTTGGGCCCATTAGTCGTTATCCACAAAACCATGAATGCTGTGCAATCCCAGAACAACCTGAACAATTATGCATTTCCAACATTATGGCAGTACTTCGGGGAAGGCCCATACCTGCATCAGCAAGACAACGCACCAGGCCATACTGCTCGGGTCGTAACAGAGTGGTTTGAGGACAAGGGTGTGGAAAGTTTGGATTGGCAAGCCCAGAGTACTGATCTGAACTCTATCGAAAATCTTTGAGATGTACTGGATCGTCGGGTACCTGCACGTCGAAATCGCCCAAAGAACAAGACTGAACTGGTGGCTGCGTTAAAGGCCGAGTTGAGGAACTCAGCCTTTAAACATCCGACATTTATAAAAAGCTGGTTGAGAATATGCCTGGGAGATTCAAGGGTGTCATAAAAGCAAAACGTTTCAGCACAAATTATTAAATGACACAATAAAAACTTTTTTTTTTTTTTTTTGTCTAAAAGACGGTTGTCCGGATATTAATGGTAGGGCAGTGTATAAGACAGATTTGTAATTTTATTTTCTCATTGAAAAAGGTAACACAGGTAGCTTCAAAATTATCTGATTTGGAGTGGTTTTCCTTTGTAGACTAATATTCATCTTTATACAGGATCATGGCTCCTCCACCACGTTTTTTAGTTCTTCCAGTGCCAACACATTTATATCCAGGTGGATTAGCAAGAATGTTTAGTTGTCTGTTATTGGGTAGCCACGTTTCAACAAGGAAAATGTAATCAAAGTCAGCCATCATGATGCAGATTTGCAGCGTGGGAAGCTTGTTGGAAATGCTTCGAACGTTCTGGAAAAAACACCGCACACTGCCAATCCCCTGCCCCAGAGAGGGGGGGGGAGGATTTCATTGCTACTGTGAAGTTTCAGATGGGCTATTTGATCTTGATTTTATCATCCATCTATCCTTGTATGGTTTAATCAGCGACCCTGCTGGCCAGTCCTGAAATTTCAGTAGCAACGAGGACTGTTCCATTGGGCACGTGACCAAGGCTGCCCTGGTGCAAACTTCTGGCACCCTTACCCCCACCCCCACGGTCATTTTTTTCTATCAATTTTTTTGGGGAATTAAAAAAATATATACATATTACAAAAATTATATATAACTTTATTTTTTAAACACAAAACATATATTATGATGCATGAAGTAAATATGTTAAAAATAAAATATAAAATAAAAAAAATACATTAATTTGCTTTGGCTGCAGACAATAAAAGTTTCAGAGAAAGATTTGAAGCTTTGTTTTTTAATATTGCCCACCGTTTAGCACTACTATAAAAAAATATTATAAGTTCCTGCATAATTCCAAAAAAATTAATTGCCTCAAAAGATATTTTTGCTGCATCATTCACCACTAAATTCAAAGTATGTGCAGCGCAAGATACGAAAAGGGCTCAGGAGTTTATGTCTAAAATTTTTCCTGAAGTTTTCCTTTCATATTGGCCCAGTTGTCGTAGTCTTGCCCACGCGTATTTTGAATATTAATGCTATATTTTCCCAAAAATTCTAAAATGAATGTAATTAGCCAGTCGTATTTTAAATTTCACAACCTAAAAAACGTTCCCTAATTTCAATTTTTTTTTGTTTCATCATCATAAATTACAAATCTTAAAATAATTGTCAATTGTTCCTGTTGACTGGCATCAGGTGTACAATCTAAAATCAAAGAATAATATTTAGGTTCCTGTAGTTTATCTAAAATTTTTGTTCTTATAATTAAAATACCATTTTATTATCGGATAATTTTGAATTAGTACCCCTTAAAGCCAAATTTGGTTTTGCCAAATATTGAATGCAAAGAACTATTCTCTTTAATACTGATTGCCATCTTATATTTTCTTGATTTATCAGACTTTGATGATGTGCATCTACTGTATTTTGTAATTCTAAGTTTTTACGCAAATTAATTAATTTTTTAGAGCATTCAGCATGCATGTTGCTTTTTTTTCGTGAATATTCAACTGTCTTGTTAAATGTCAATCTTTGAATCCACCGTTTACAACTGGAACTGAAATAGTGTTATTTAAAAATAATTTACAATTATTACAAAAGACAGAATTTTCTGAAATCGAATACAGTAACCAATTATGCGAAAGTGATTCACCATTTTGTAACTTTTTAGCGTAATATTTAATAGAAAAGTTTCTTCTATTATTATCTTTTGGAAAATCAAATTTTTTTAATTGTTCTGTTTTGTTTTCAACCAATATCATTCTTATCTTATTATTTAAAATATGTGGCTATTTACCGGGATCACTAAGTGAAATTAGTTCATCTTGTATACCAATATTTTTTTTTTTCCACCACTATTGTAATCTTCACTTTCCTCTTCATTCGAATTTGCTTCATTTGCGCCTGATGTTTCTTGCTGAATTGGAATGTCAACATCTTGGACAGGTGATAATTCACGTGTTTCGGTTTCTTCATCGATAGTAGTTGTTCCGAAGTCACTTCTGTAATAGTGTAGGGCGCCTGCTGGACAGTGTTTAATATGAATAACGAGATTCCCAGGCAGGTTTCCGACACTAAAATGAGAAACCAGAAAGACTGGGATTAATATGAGCGTCTAGCAGTTCATTCAAGACAAAATCTTGTGTTCTTAGATTTACTCTAAGAGGTACAGAGCAAACTGCAACATCAAGAGGCGTTGTGTTTTTCACCCAGAGTACCTCTTAGATAAGGGGGAGCCCCAGGGTGACCGCAATTAATGGTTCTTTTAAACAACTTATATGAATACAATCAAACGTGTATATTAGAGAGAATAGTCAAGAGACGGAGGTAAACAAATATAACAAAGTTGTGTACATCTTTACAAAGTCTTTGTTGACAATCAGTTAATTGATTACACAAGTACTGTATTAAAATAGCTCACTACTCTTCATCAATTAACAAATGTGAGTTACATGTGTAGCATTCAGTTTGTGTTCTTCGTGTATCCTTAGAATACAATCATTCCTGGATCTCAGAGGAAACATAAGGCTTCAAGCTATTATAGTGTTTGAGCGTTTGTGTGAGGTTGGCTAGTGAACTTAATAGTGGCTGTAATAAGACATTTACTGATGAGTAATATAACTAATAGCTCCTGGCATTTAAACATAGTAAAATAGATACTTATCAGTATGTATACTTATGAGGAGGAATGTGAGCATGAGACATAAGTTATAGAACGAGATGGAATCTATTGTGGGGTTGGTTAGGTTAATTTGCCGTAATAAACTTACCAGAACAACTTCTGGGTGGCTTCAAGGATTCAGGTACCCAGTTATCTTCCTTCAAGAATGCTGTTATCGGCATCTCTTCCTTCCTCTCTCTCTCTCTTGCTTCGGTTTAATCTTCAACGACTTCCGATTTTCGTGTGGCTATCACTCTCACGACTATGTGAAGATTCTCTCTTCACAGTTGCCTCACGGATCTCCGTCCGATCTCTGCATGTCAAACTACATCTGTTTAAACTCAAGTCATCACCATCATACTTCCTTTCCCTTTTCTCCTTTTAGTATAAATAGGTCCCCCCTTTTAGGAATAGGGAAAATGGTATTGGCTAAAAGACCGATTTAGTGGGGGAAAGGAAACCATTGGTTTTTTGTCATCGATGTGTGACGCAAAATAAAATGGAATTACAAAGAGGTGAAAGAGGAGCTTTGGCACTGCATGGGGGTGCATCTGTAGACTGTCCAGCATTACTCATCAGTTCCAAAAGTCTATGAATTCTCATCAGTTACCAGACTATAATAGTCTAGTAGGAGTTTCTAGTTCATATTACACCCAGAAATATGTTTTCTAATCGGCATTACTCTGATATCTAAGCTGAGAATCACAGCCTTTCTCACCGTTTACATGAAACAACTTCCGCGATGTTCGTTCTTCGCGATCGAGTGTCGGTCTCTTGCTGAGAATTGACCTGAGACATCAGTGGGACAGCATCTAGATTGTCGCCCAACCATTATGGCATCAAGACGGAGCTGTTGAAAAGAGCTCTTACGCACGGAGTAGCAATCGCTCTCACCTTATATCAGTGGCAAAAAATATAGGGTGTATTGGAGTGGATATCGCCTTTCTAAACTGGCCACAGAGTTAAAAATGTTCACATTTTTAATATAGTAAAGCTAGACGAAATCGAAATAGATGGACCTGGCTGTGGCCGAATATCCAGAAACCTGGTAATCGAACTTGTTGCTTTTTTTATTTGGTCGCTTTTCATTTTTTTTTTCTTTCTTTTTCTATGTTCATAACCAGAGAGTCGTTTCCTTACCCAGTCATCTGAGAAATATACAACACAAAAGTTTTAAATTTAAAATTCATTATATGTTAATATAAAATACGACAAAACACATTATTTGATACATTGAACTTTTAGTCTTCTTAGTCTTTGCTGTCTCTTTTAGTGTTTACAGAACATTGGTCTTTACTGACTCTTAGTCTCTGCCGCCCCTTAGTCATTGTCACAATGGTGTGGTACACCACTTGCACCACCGGGTTGGCGCAGCTCTGCACATGACAACAAATGACGCGTAAGCAAGATGCCTCGTTTTTTTAATTGTTTAACTTCTACTGTTAACCCAAACTCAGTTTTACACATGTCTTTGATGTTTCTGGGCTTGGTTGAAGGGCCTAATCTGGAAATAAAGATATTCTCTCGTGTAGGAACGGCTGTAATATTATATTTGGCCAGCTTATTCAAATCTCGGTTGGGTGTGCTACGGACGTCAATACCGTGACCCTTGCGATTAAAAAAGCTAGGTGCTGTACACTGCCAGACATCATTACCAGTAGTGTGGGTTCCATTCAAAGTGTTGTGACTTGTTTCTGGCAAAGCCGAATGCGATATGCTATTGAAACTTGAGTCCTGTAGTCTGTGGGGTACTTTCGCTATCTTGTTTCTCGCTTAAGTTTTCGCTGATGATTTGCTCAGCAGTGATTTAAATAAAAGCTGGTTAAAGGGGGTAGGATGATGGGACATGAAGAATCTCCGGATATGAGCCTCAAAGGTAGCAGAGCTCTGACACTTGTCCACTGCATCTTCCTGTGTAATCATAGAGGCACTTGCCAAACTGCTGGACTGACAATTGGCTTTGTTATTAGTGGTGGGAGAATAATCGACCTCACGATGCAAAAGGCGATCGATTGTTTTGCTAATCTTCAAACCTGGTTGATCTGGCCTGTTACCTTAATTTTTCTTGCTGGTGAGATTTTCCAGCGTGCTGTCTTGTGAAGGACGGCAGTGCTCCATGCCCGCAATTTTCTGAGCAGGTATCACAACCAAGGATGTCTTCAATTGAGTCTTCCAGTATGAGGAAGTTGTTTTGGTCTCAAAACCTTGCGGAAAGAGAGCGGGGGAGGGGGTTCCGTTACTTCAGATAAAATTTGCTATGTAGTTTGAATGTCTTCATCCGCGTTTACAAGAACAGTTGATTCTTTTGAACTGCCCTGTTGTTTTGCACACAAAAGGCAAATAAAATTTTGTTTCTTTGCTTTGCTAAGTTTTTTAATATTCAAGGAGGTGCAGCAGCCTTCAAAAAACTGACCACAAATAATACATTTAATTGTAAGAATATCGGTTTTTAGACAAACGCTACATATTTTTTTCAATGGGTGCAATGCTAGCTTCAGCCATTATCACTATGAGGGTGAAGGGAGAAGGAAAAACAATGCTCACCCTTAATTAGCTCTGCTGGAGTTGGATTGTAAACAGCAACAGACGTCCATTATTGCTTTATTTACAGAAGCTCTTTATATAGCCCTGGGCTATCCTTGGTCTTGTCCGGGAATTATCTTGAACAATGGTGGTTGTTCAAGCTATATGCAACGAGACAAAGGCAGGCAACATGCGATGCTAAAAATGTAAAAAGGTGCTTTACCTGAAACAGTGAAATAAAAACGGACATCACCATTGGAAAGGGGTCGGTTCTAGCAATCCAAGAGTATAAAACGTTGTTGGGTTACTCTTACTTAAACATAAAAACTGAGGGACTTAACAAGAGCAAATTCTTGTGCAGCCACCGCATGTAACCGCATGCGCACAATTCGATTTTGAGATGGCATCTGAAAAGAATTAGAGAACCATGGTGGAAACTAGAGTTTTGTGAATACGCTCTCGTTCCTTATGTCATGAGGGTTAACAAAGTGAGACAACTTTTTACTGCAGTGGTGTTTAAATAGTCAAGATGTTCAGTGCAAATTAAGTAAGCATAGGAAACTGTAAGAACAGTGTAATGCCCATTATTCTGTTGTCGAAACGCCATGGTTGTAAAAAGTTATCACGCTTTGGACCCATCATTTGGTAAATAATGAGAGCATGTTCATTACCTGTAATTAGCACGACGTTTTTTTTTTAACTCTTTAGGCTCTTTGTGGGTAGCACAGTGGTTATCACTGTTCTCCCCCACACTGGGTGAAAAAGACCAGATTCTATTCTTGTGACTGATGCGAGGAACATTTATGGGTTTTTCTCACTCCATAGCTGAGTTAGTCAGTCTCAAGTGAGAACAGCAAGGTTCTCCCCCTCGGGTTTTTCATTCAGCAAAATAGGCAAACCGACTGGAGAATTACAGGCAATTTAAGGACAGAATAGACTGAAGTAGATGAGGTAATTCTCAAGTGGCCCTAATATGACAGTTTCTGTTTTTAAACTCTTTTGGTGATGTCCCAAAAACCTCTAATTTTAGATTACATGAAGATTACGTACACGTCCATAAAATAGACATTTTGAATAAAAACTCATGAAATTGTGAATACATTCAAATAAATGAGTCTACAGTCATGGATTTATAAGTAACATTCACATTCTTTGTTCTGTCACGAAAACATTAAAAATGATGACGCCATCAGGATTACAACTTGAGCATGAAGTACGTGTGCTGAAAATTTCTCAATCATAACAGTCGATGTGTGGGTAAACTCAATGTATGCCAAATCTGGAAATCTGGCATACATTGAGAAATATTTGGGCGCTCGACCAAATAAAAATATTTGACAACGCCCAAATATTTTTATTCGCCACAAAAATAAGATCACGGCACCCTGGAGTAACAATAATTGCATTGTTCTGGGGCCTCCTTCACACATGAGGACTTGGAACAACTGATATACTGTGCCTCAATAAATTCAACCTTGCTCACAACATTTTTCCTCACAGAGTTTTACAAGCTTCCATATCGCAAATTTTGTTGAAGGTGCCTTACATTGAAATCTCCTGCAAAAATCATAGATCATTCTGGTTTTAAATGACGGTTTGGGATCATATTCTGCAATGAACACATTCCTCTTTATGTCATGATCATTTACTGCATGCACGGAGCATGCACATTTGCAGTTTTATACAATATTGACAGATGGCAACAGAATAAAGAATGATATTTGTGAAGTTCAACGTCTCTCAAAGGCGGGCCGTCCCTAGGAAGAAGGGGTGCATTGCACCCGGATGCCAACATTCAAGGGGCGACTGAAAACCTGAAACTTATATACACATGGTGAAACTTTTAAATATGTCATATTTTTCTGAATATGAACGTGTTACTGAACTTTTGTTGATGTGTGCATAATACATGTCTACTCGAAAATTTACTATATAAATTAATCCTTTAATATTCATTCCATGTGGACTTCAGCTTTTTTTACTTTCTTACTTTCTTGGTCAAAATTTTTCCAGAAATACCGTTCACAGTAACTTTCTATGACATTGTGCTGGACTCATTCCTGTATTCTATTGAAGGATGGAATTTCGTGGATGATCTAATCCGCTGAAAGACAGCGCAAGTCGCCCTGGGTCTATATACGACAAACGAGCTATGAGACTGATACTTCATTGTGGTTTTGCTCGTTGAATTGGAGTGATATGCTGCTAAGATTTTTCACTGTGTAATTAAATTTTAATTTATACTTTTTATTGGTTGTGATTATGTAAATTGGGTGTCAATAATTATAATTGTATTACTTTTGTTATTAATTATTATTATATGAATAAAAGTACAACAAAAAATTTATTTTTGAGGAAAATGCCAAATTACGATTGGCACCTGGGCTCCACATTCCATAGGAATGTCCCTGATATTTATCAGTGACATTGATAAAGGTAAATCAGGCTTAATGTTCAAGTTTGTAGATAATACAAGGTCGGTGGGGTTGTTAATGACAGTAAAGCCAGCATGCTACTGCAACAGGATTTGGAAAACTTGAGCAGATGGGCTGAGAGGTGGCAACCGAAGTTAAACATTGACAAATGCATAGTACTGCAGTAACCTCAGAGTAACATACCAATTGTGTAGTACTACACTCACTAGAATTAAAAAGACCTTGGATGTAGTCAGACATGAAGTTTTCTTAGCAGTGCAGACAGGCAGCAAGAGTAGCTCATGGTGTCTTGTCAATGATATACAGGAATTTTGCTAGCAGTGATAAGGAGGTGGCTATTCCCTCGTATATGGCAATGGTCAAGATACAGGTCTGGAGGCCTCATTGTAGGAAATATGTAGAACTGCTAGAACGACTACAGAGAAGTGTACTGTTACCAAGAGAGGCTTAAGTTCTGCAAATTGCAGTGTCTGCAGACTAGACACCTACGAGGTGATCTGATTGAGGCGTATAAGGTCTTGAATACATGTAGTTTGATCAAGCTCAATGCTGATGGGATTCTTCCTCTTGCTCAGATTCCATACCTGAGAGGCATAAATTCAAATTGAGGAAAGACGGTTGTAGAATATATGTGCAGAAATTTGCTTTTAGCCAGTGGGTGGTTGATTGCTGGAACAAACTTCTACCTGTCGTTGTGAAATCGTGACAGCTTAAATAAATTCAAGGCTGAACTAGGCAAACGTTTAGAGTGAATGGACGGGTGGGGGAAATGGAAAGGTTTTTTTTTTGCTGATGCTAAATAAGCTTGCTTTCTTGCATCGTATGCCTCTACTAATGCTAATGCTATTCTCTCTAGCACTCTTCTATTTGAAATTATCGCATTTCAACAGTCCAACAGCGACAGTCCATTTTCATGGACTGTCGCTTAAAGGGACCACTTTGCTTGCTTACCTTGCGTTATTTCGGCTTTTCAGCCGAACACAGTAATACAAATACAGTAATAATTCATTCATTATTACTGTATTTATTTATACACTTATTTTCATGCCTTCACATTTACGTTAGTTTGTTTAATTTTTATGTTACTTTTTTGTATCTTTTTTTAATTTTATTTTATCACGCTCATTTAATTTTTGGAATATTGCTGTAATGATTAGTGCTACACGGTGTTACACTCACATAAAATACATACATGTAAAAAAAAAATTACATGTATGTTTTAATTTGAGATGTGTCATTTATTACATACAAATATACATTATTGTATTTTATTCACATATTTATCTTACTACATCGTATATTTAAATTTGACATTCGAACCATGCATTGCCTATCTATATTCTACCAAAATCGCTATTAGTTCTGAAAGGGGGAATCAGTGAATAGACACTTTTATGCTTATGTTAAAAGTTCATCTATTGGCATTTGATTTGCATAGACATCTTCTGATTAGTGCTCCAGCTTCTGATCCGCATCAGTTAATGCTGATGTTGGAAGCGTATGGTGTCGCTGGGATTGAAACGTTTGTGAGGTAAGAAACAATGGCGGCAGTTCATCCCCAGCCAAGTCAAGAGCCGTTGCCACCAGGCTGGGAGTGCAGATATGATCCTCGCACTGGGAGATAGTAAGTATCTTAGTATTAATTAAAGAAAAATTTACGTGTATGTATTTATTTGAGATGTATCATTATGCCAATTGGATTTCTTTTTTTTCTTTTTTTTTTTTGTATATGGCGTCATGTTTGAATAGTGTTATTCGACTCCGTTGTCAATAATTAAAATCTAATATTTGACTGTTACATATTTGTGTATGATCATATTAATGAACTTTCGCTGTGGAAGTCGTTGAGTAAACTTTGATTTTGAACTGTATATATTCTGGGTTTACCATTTGGTGTACATATTGTGTGGTGACTATTAACATTGCTACTTTAGTATCTTGTCTTTAAATCAGAAGAAGCCTGCTATAATTTAAACTATATATTGTACACTTTTATGTTGTGTTTAATCCTCTGGCACTTGAACTAATTAAAATTTTAATTAGTGCTTCAAAATTTTTTAACACTGTTGTTTATACTGCTTGGATTGATTTTAGAAATTGAATGTTTCTGATTGTTAACTTAGTTAAATTTTGTATATAGATTTTGATACCACTGGTTTAGAAATTCATTCTTTTACACATTAGTGTTTAAGCTTTTGTTAATGATTTAAGTTTAAACTTAAATGTTTAGATTTTGCTAATGTTATGGTGTTGTCAAATGCAAGGTACTGCATATGGGTAGCAGTAACCCCACAGAAATGTACCAACTGGGTGGTGTTACACTCAGGATAGAGGAGAATGAAAGAGACCTGGGGATAATTGTCCAGTCAGATATGGTTTTCTGAGCAGTGCAGACAGGCTGCCAGAGAAGGTCATGGGGGTCTTGTCAATGTTATACAGGAATTTTGTGATCAGAGATAAGAGCCTCATTTTAGGAAGGATGTACAGTTGCTAGAACGAGTACAGAGAAGGACAAAAAGACTAGTGAAGTGAACAAAGGGGGTGCTGTTATGAAGAAAGGCTTAAGTTCTCTAAATTGCAACTTCTAGGCACCTGTGGGAGGCAATCTGATTCAGGTGTATAAGGCCTTGAATGGATTGAGCAGGCTCAATGCTGATGGGATTCTTCCTCTTGATGAGAATACAGACCTGAGAGGACATAGATTCAAACTGAAGAAAGACCGCTGTAGAATAGATGGCAGAAGTTTGCATTTGGTCAGCAGGTAGTTGATTGCTGGAACAAACTTTCATCTGTTGTTGCGGAAGTTGATAGCTTAAATAAATTCAAGGCAGAACTAGACAAACATTTGGAATGAATCGATCAGTAAAATGGGAAGGGATTTTTTTTTTTTTTTTTTTTGGCTGATGCTGAATAAGCTTTCTTTCTTGCATCATATGCCTCTGCTTATGCTAAAATACTGCCAGATACAACCCAACTCAGCATAAAGTAGTGACAACAGTAAAACTCTATAGGGTTTAGCCTGTATACAGATTAATGCCTTCTTTTCTCATCAAGCATTAGCATTAGTAGAGGCATATGATGCAAGAAAGCAAGCTTATGCAGCATCAGCCAAAAAAAAAAAAAAAAAACTTACTCATTTCACCCCTCCGTTCATTCCAAATACCTGTCCAGTTCAGCCTTAAATTTATTTAGGCTAACAACTTCCACATCAAAGGATGAACGTCTGTTCCACCAACCAACTACCTGCTGGCCAAAGGCAAACTTCCACACATCTATCCTACATCTGTTTTTCCTCAATATGAATTTATGTCCTCTCAGGTAATTATTCTGAGCAAGAGGAAGAATCCCATCAGCATTGAGCATGCTCAAACCATTCAAGGCTTTATACACCTCAATCAGATCACCTCGCAGGTGCCTAGTCTCCAGACACTGTCATTTGCAAAACTTAAGCCTTTCTGCTTAAGAGCAGCCCTTTGTTCCATTCACTAATCTTGTTGCGCTTCTCTGTACTCGTTCCAACAGATCTACATCCTTCTTAAAATGAGGCCTCCAGACAGGAGGCCTCATTGTTAACAGGAGAGACTGCTTCTACAGGGATGGGATACACTTAAATAGAAAGGGTGCAAGAATATTTGTTGATGCTATCGAGGCAGTGTTAGCTGGGTCGGAAAACTGCTAGCTTGAGGGGATTCACAGACTGAAAGGTTAAAGTAGCTGCAGGGAGAGGTGAAGGTGATTCTTGCACAACTTCTATTAGAATAAGTAGCGACCTGGAGCAAGGGGTGCTGGGGGTTTCAGGGACTGATGGCAGTCATCATGAAACAGGTGGGTATACGGGATGTGTTAGGGTAACTAATAATAAGGATAGGTACATGTATACTTGCATGTATACCAATGTTAGAAGTATAGTAAATAAATTTGATGAATTTGAAGTGTTGGTCAAGACATCAAAGGCGGATATTATTGGGATAGCAGAGACATGGTGTCACACAGATATAAGGAATGCAGAACTGGAATTTGGGGAGTACAATATGTACAGAAAGGACAGACAGGATAGGAAGGGAGGAGGTGTTATGCTGTTAATTAAGAAAAACATTAAATCAAAAGAAGTGCATCCAGTTGATATAGATAAACAGTGCACTGTTGAGTCAGTTTGGTGTGACATAAGCACTGCGAAAGCAAAAATAAGAGTAGGAGTGTGTTATAGGCCTAATGACTCGAATGAGTACAATGAACAATTGTACAGAGAAATAGTGGGCTAGTAAATCAGAATGTCTTATAATGGGGTATTTTAGCTTCCCAGATATTGGCTGGAACTTGTGGATCGGTCACTCACACACTAGTAAGACTTTTGTGGATTTATTGGATGAGTGTTTTCTGCAGCAGCATATTCGAGAGGCGACCAGAGAGGGTAATACTCTTGATCTGGTTATCAGCAGTGATCATTCGTGTATTATGAATTTGCAGATAAAGGAACCACTAGGTGGCAGTGATCACAGTGTACTGATGTGGAATTTTCTTAAAGATATAATTACCATCAGGGTTAAAAGAAAGGGTTTTTTCTTCCGTAAAGGTTAGTACAGTGGTCTCAGAAAGTTTTTAAATTCTGTACAGTGGGATCAACTGACGATGTTACCAACAGTAAATTCTAAGTGGGAAGCAATCAAGGAATTAATCGTGGATGCTACTAAAAGTTTCATGCCTATTAAGAAATATTGTTCAAGGTTTAGGCCTAAATGGTTATCAAATGAACTAATGAGACTCGTGACAGAGAAGAAAAATGCATGGGATTCATATAAATTATCAAGCGACTCAGAAGCCTATGGCAGATATAAGCTAGTCTGTAATCAGGTCACAAAGGAGGTTAGGCAGGCAAAGGCAGATTACAAGAAATCTTTGGCAAAAGATGCTAAGAAAAACAGCAAGGATTTCTTTACTTATATAACCTCCAAAAAGAAGAAAAAGGGATGAATCTGATTGGTTCACTTGATATTGATGGTTCAACTGTTGATGATCCTGCCCAGATAGCAAACAAAACTGAAGGAGTATTTTGCATCTACATTCACACATGAGGAGTTATTAAGGTTTGAAAATGGCAGAAGGTTATCAAATTGTAGCAGGGTGCTTAATGATTTTGTAATAACTGAGAGCAAAGTGGAGGAGAAATTGTTGAAGTTAAACATAAGAAAGGCACCTGGGGTGGATGGGATCTATCAGGTTATATTAGAGGAGGCAGCAAAGCAACTAAGCAAACCCTTAGCCTTAATTATGAGAGCATCCTTGGACACAGGGGAGGACACGAGTAATTACAGACCAGTTAGTTTAACTTCTGTTCCGGTTAAAATAATGGAGTCGCTGGTTAAAGATGCATTGCAGGATCATCTAGACAAGACCGCAGCAATAATTCAGACACAGCATGGGTTTTTAAGGGAAAAGTCTTGTCTGACAAATTTGATAGGATATTATGATGTGATTACAAAGGAACTGGATGCAAAAAATAATTTTGATATCATATATTTGGATTTCAGGAAAGCTTTTGACACTGTTGCGCATGGAAGACTCTTGTACAAATTGGAGCAGAATGGTATTAAGGGTAAGTTGCTATAATGGATAAAAGGATGGTTGAGTGGGAGAAGACAGAGGGTGGTAATTAATGGGTGCTGCTCTTCGTAGACTAATGTTATTAGTGGAGTCCCACAGGGTTCGGTGTTGGTCCTCTGTTGTTTTGTATATTTATCAATGATATTGATGAAGGTATATCAGGATAAGTGTCGAAGTTTGCAGATGATACAAAGGTTGACAGAATTGTTAATGACAGTAATGGCAGTGTGCTACTGCAACAGGATCTGAAGTTTAACCTTGACAAATGCAAAGTACTGCATATGGGTAGAAGTAACCCCAGAGGAACGTACCAACTGTCTGGTACTACACTTAAGGTGGTAGAAAATGAAAGAGACCTGGGAGTAATTGTGCAGTCAGATATGAAGTTTTCCAAGCAATGCAGACAGGCTGCCAGGTCAGGTTATGAGGGTTTTGTCAATGATATATAGGAATTTTGCTAGCAGGGAAAAGGAGGTGATTGAGTACTGCCTCATTTTAGGAAAGATGTAGATTTG
This sequence comes from Mastigoproctus giganteus, assembly GCF_048544385.1. Classification (NCBI taxonomy): domain Eukaryota; kingdom Metazoa; phylum Arthropoda; class Arachnida; order Uropygi; family Thelyphonidae; genus Mastigoproctus; species Mastigoproctus giganteus. Next base: position 10,600,275 of record NC_143577.1, read on the forward strand.
CTTGAGTGTGTACAGAGAAGGGCAACAAGATTGGTGAGGAGAATGAAGGGGATCCTCTTACCAAGAGAGGCTTAAGTTCTGCAAATTGCAGTGGCTGGAGACTAGGCACCTGCGTAGTGATCTGATTGAGGTGTATAAGGCCTTGAATGGGTTGAGCACGCTGAATTCTGATGGGATCCTTCCACTTGTTCATATTATGAACCTAAGGGGGCATAAATTGAAATTAAGAAAAGACAGATATAAAATAGATGTGCAGAAATTTGCCTTTAGCCAGCGGGTGGTTAATTGCTGGAACAAACTTCCATCTGTCGTTGTGAGGATTGATAGGTTAAATAAATTTCTGGAGGAACTGGACAGGCATTTCAAGGTAATGGTGCAATTTTTTTTTTTTTTTTGGCTGATGCTGCATAAGCTCGTACACTTGCTTTCTTGCATCACATGCCACTACTACTACTGCTACTACTACTATCTGAACACCGGGTGTAAAAGATCCTCGTTCGTATCGGGTCAATGACAAGAGGAACTTTTATGTAGCTCTATCGGTGTCAGAAGAGTGTTAATTTATATGTATCCCATGCATTTTTCTTCTCTGCCATATGTCTTATTAGTTCATCTGACATCCATTTAGGCCTAAACCTTGAACAATATTTCATAGTTGGTATGTAAAGCCTACTAGCTTCCAAGGTAAATTCTTGGAATGCCTCCCATTTTGAATTCTGTTGGTAACATCATCAGTTGGTCCCACCTTATAGAATTTAAATACTGTCTCAGACCACCATAGTTGCCCTTACTAAAGCAAAAACCCTTCCCTTTACCCCTGATGGTATTACCTCTTTGAGTAAATCCCACTTCAGCACACTGTGATCACTGCCACCTAGTGGTTCCTTTATCTGCAGATTCTTAATGCATGAAGAATCACTACTGATAATCAGATAAAGAGTATTACTCCCTTTAGTTGCCTCCCGATCATGCTGATGTAGAAAACAATCATACAATAAATCCACAAAAGCCTTTCTAGTGTGTGAGTGACCAACCCACAAATTCCAGTCAGTATCTGCGAAATTAAAATCCCCTATTATTAGACTCTCTGATTTACTGGCCCACTTTATTTCCCTGTACAGTTTCTTATTATACTCATCAGAGTCATTTGGCCTATAACACACTCCTACTCTCAATTTTGATCTCCCAGTGCTTATGTCACACCAAACTGATTCGACACTGCACTGTCCAGCAATGTCGACTGGCTTCACTTCCTTGGATTTTATGTGTTTTTTAACTAATAGCATAACCCTTATGCTATTAGGTTATGCTTCCTATCCTGTCTATCCTTTCTGTACACATTGTACTCCCCAAATTCCAGTTCTGCATTCCTTATATCGGTGTGACACCATGTCACTGATATCCCAGCAATATCTGCCTTTGATGTTTTGAGCAATACCCCAAATTTATCAAATTTATTTACCCAACTCCTAGCATTGGTGTATAAATAAGTATACATGTATGTACCTGTTCCTATTCTTAGTACCCTAAGAAAACCCATGTGTTTACTTGTACCGCAATGTAAACACATGGGTTGTTTACAACCCATGTGTTTACATTGCAATGTAAGCGATGTAAAACACGCAATGTAAGCAATGACTCCCAGCAGTCTCTGAAATACCCTGGATCTTGTTTTCCAGGGTAAATAGAATCAGTGCAAGAATCACTTTCACCTCTGCCTGTGGCTCCTGTTAATCTATTAGTCCTTGTGTACCCACCAAGCTGGCTGTTTTTCCAGTCCACCTAACACTGCCTCGATAGCATAAGCAAATATTCTTCACCCTTTCTATTTAAGTGTATTCCATTCCTGTCTGAAAAAAATTCTACCCCTTTTAGCCTTGCACAATCTTTCCAGGGCCGAATTGATCGACAAGGCTCTCATCATGTACTCCCTCCTATCGTGTCTGGGCAGAATTGCAGACACTTTCAAATTCAACCCTAATTCACGGCTTTTTTTCAACTGTGACCTGTACTTGTTAAGTAATTCCACCAGTCTCCTTCTCTTAATATCATTAGTGCCAACGTGTACAACGATATCACTTTTTGTGCCCTTAAAAGATGATATCCGCTCTGCAATGTCATCAACCTTTTCCCTTGGCAGACATACCCTGGTTCTGTTCCACCTATCCTTTTTACATACCATGTTCCCTGTTTCCCTGACAATAGAGTCACCAACAACTGCTAGTTCCTATGGGACCAGCGTATTCTGCCTTGGGGGTTGTCGCTGTGTTGCATGATGATCAAGTGCAACCTCTGGTGTTGATGTGGACAGCTGAGAGCTGGATGGCCCCCTCAATTTAGATCCTTCGAGGGCACTCTGTCCTTCAAGCTCTGATATAGGCCCATAACAACACAGAGTTTTTGCCTGATTTCCTCACAATCCTTACATTGCGCACACACAAAGACATCCTCCTTGGCAATATCATGTCCCGTACCTGATTGTTCCACAAACATCAAGCAAGCAGTGCATTTTAAAAGGCTGTGATTCAGAGGGCAGCTGCCCCCCCTCAGTTTTCCCCTGAGCCACAGCACTCCATTTAGCTTGAGCCTTTTGCTTTGCCGCTCTCGTCTGAGTCATGATTTCAATTCAATTTCAATTTCAGTACAAAATTATAACCCTAAACTTGTATCCCAACGCTGTTATAACACTATATATCTATATATATTTTTTCAGTATCGAGTATTATCTTCGAATTCCATTATATAACTTCCGTATCAAGTTATGTATTAATTGATTATGTTACATTTGTAAAATCTGAGTTGTTATATGTGTTTAGTTAAAAAGTACAATTTAATTGACAATGAAGTTTAACAAGATTAATAAATTTTACTGATTAATTGATAATATTATATACTATACTACCTGTTGGGCTTAGGATAGATCATTATTCTATCTTCTTGACTTTTCTCTGTTTTTTTTTTTTGGCAGTAGGCTTCCAGTTCTTTAATATTTTTGTCAACTTGCCATTATCCATCCTATTTATTTGTTTTTCCCATACTTTTTTCTGTTATATATATGTACTCATTAATAGGTTGCACTTTAGAGTAGCGTGTATGCAGTGTATCTCTGTAAGCATGTAGGTTGGATTTAAAGCTACTATTACACCAATACTGAATCAAGAGCTCCCCCCCCCTTCCCACATGTATTAATTTTTGACCTAAACCAACCAAGGAACTGGCAGGTTATAATACCTGTAAATATTATATAGGTGGCATTAGTTTAAAAAGATGTTTGAAATATTTTAATTTATTTTACATCATTTAAAAGTAAATTTAATTAAATTGCCACTTCAGTAATATGTGCTTTTATTATTTTTAAGACCAGTGATGTACTAATTTTTGAAAACTGTACTTTAGGTCACATTCTGCTATGTGTTGTTATACTGTAATTTATTTATGGCATGGGAAGTTTTTATTGATGTTAAGATTTAACATGAAATTTTGCTCTCTGTATGGAGAGCAAATTGTGTAGGGAGAATAAATTGTATGCAATCCCTGTAGGGATTATATGCAATTTATTATTTAAATAAGAATAGATATATTATATGCTTTTGTTTGCTTCCTTTAAATCTTAAAAAATGTATTAAAGTGTGATATATGAAGAGTAGCACAGAATGATGATGAATACACTCCTTGCTGCATAAGTCAAGATGTACATTTAATAAGATGAGGACTATGTACAAAACATCTCAAATATCGATTCCAAACTGTAACTCTTCTTCAGGGGAATAAACTAAAATGTAGATCATATTATACTGTAATTTATTTAATGCTTGGGAAGTTTCTATTGATGTTGAGATTTCTTTTTGCATGAAATATATGAAATTTTCCTCTTGAGAAACTTGGCTTAAAATTCATTATTTAAATAAGGGTAGTTGTTAGTATTAGTAGTGGCAAATGAAGCAAGCTTATACAGTATTATCAAAAAAAAAACCTACCCACCTCATCTTTGCATTTCATCTAATAATTTATGTAATCCTTCATTAAATTGATTCAGACTACCCACTTTCACAACAGTAATTTGTCCCAGCCATCATTTGACGATGGTTGGAACAAACTCTCTTGCTGAAAACAAATTTTTGCACATATATCCTACAGCCATCATTGGTATTCTTTAATTAAAATTCACCAGATAGCTTTTGTTATGCATGCTCTAATTACACAAATCTCCCTGTCTGTAATGACCCTATTAAATAAATCATGTGAACCTCATTACTGCCAGGGGCAAAGATTGATGACGTTGTAGAGCGGATATCATCTTTTAAGGGCACAAAAGGTGATATAGTTGTACATGTTATTAGTACTAATAAACTAAGTTATTAGGACTAATGTTATTAGTGGAGTCCCTCAGGGCTCAGTGTTGGGTCCATTATTGTTTTCTGTATTTATAAATGATATTGATGATGGTATATCAAACTTAATGTCCAAGTTTGCAGACGATACAAAGGTTGGCAGGGTTGTCAAGGACACTACTGACACTATGCTGCTGCAACAGGATCTGGAAAGGTTGAGCAGATGGGATGAGAGGTGGTAAATGAAGTTTAACATTGACAAATGTAAAGTACTACACATGGGAAACAGCAACCCCAGAGCAACGTATCAACTCTGTGGTACTACACTGACAGTGGTAGAGAATGAAAGGGACTTGGGGGTGGTTGTGCAGGCAGATATGAAGTTCTCTGAGCAGTGCAGACGGGCTGCAAGAGTAGCTCATGAAGTATTGTCAATGATATACAGGAATTTTTCCAGCAGGGATAAGGAGGTGATTATTCCCTTGTATAAGGCAATGGTCAGGCCACACCTAGAGTACTGTATACAGGTCTGGAGGCCTCATTTCAAGAAGGATGTAGAGCTGCTGGAACGAGTACAGAGAAGGGCAACAAGATTAGTGAATGGAACAAAGGGGTGCTCTTACGAAGAAAGGCTTAAGTTTTGCAAATTACAGTGTCTGGAGACTAGGCACCAGCGAGGTGATCTGATAGAGGTGTATAAAGCCTTGAATGGTTTGAGCATGCTCAACGCTGATGGGATTCTTCCTCTAGTTCAGAATAATTACCTGAGAGGGCATAAATTCAAATTGAGGAAAGACAGGTATAGGAGAGACGTGCGGAAATTTGCCTTTAGCCAGTGGGTGGTTGGTTGGTGGAACAGACTTCCATCCCTTGTAGTGGAGGTTGATAGCCTAAATAAGTTTAAGGCTCAGCTGGACAGGTATTTTGAACGAACAGAGGGGTGAAGTGTGTTTTTTTTTTTTTTTGTCTGATACTGCATAAGCTTGCTTTCTTGCATCAAATGCCTCTACTAATGCTAATGTTGGCACTAATGATATTAAGAATAGGAGACCGGCAGAATTACTTAACAAGTACTGGTCACTGTTGAAAAAAAGCCGTGAATTAGGGTTGAATTTGAAAGTGTCTGCAATTCTGCCCAGACACGATAGGAGGGAGTATATGATGAGAGCCTTGTTGATCAATTCGGCACTGGAAAGATTGTGCAAGGCTCAAGGGGTAAAATTTTTTTCAGCCTGGTCTATACTTGTTAACAGAAGGGACTGCTTCTACAGGGATGGGATACCCTTAAATAGAAAGGGTACAAGAATATTTGCTGATGCTATCGAGGCAGTGTTAGGTGGGTCGGAAAACTGCTAGCTCGGGGATATACAAGGACTAATAGATTAACAGTAGCCACTGGCAGAGGTGAAAGTGATTCTTGCACTGCTTTTATTGGAATGAGCAGAAGCCTGAAAAACAAGATGCAGGATATTTCAGAGACTGATGGGAGTCATTGCAGTACAAGTGAACTCATGGGTTGTGTTAGCGTAGCTAAGAAAAAGAACAGGTGCATGTATACTTGCGTGCACACCAATGCTAGGAGTTTGGTAAATAAATTTGATGAATTTGAGGTATTGCTCAAAGCATCAAAGGCAGATATTGTTGGGATATCAGAGATGTGGTGTCACACAGATATAAGGAATGCAGAACTGGAATTTGGGGAGTACAATGTGTACAGAAAGGATAGACAGGATAGGAAGGGAGGAGGTTATGCTATTAGTTAAGAAACACATAAAATCCAAGGAAGTTAAGCCAGTCGACATCACTGGACAGTGCAGTGTCGAGTCAGTTTGATGTGACATAAGCATTGGGAGATCAAAATTGAGAGTAGGAGTGTGCTATAGGCCTAATGACTCTGATGATTATAATAAGAAACTGTACAGGGAAATAGTGGGCTAGTAAATCAAAGAGTCGTATAATGGGGGATTTTATTTTCCCAGATATTGACTGGAATTTGTGGGTTGGTCACTCACACGATAGCAAGGCTTTTGTGGATTTATTGGATGATTATTTTCTACATTAGCATTTTCAGGAAGCAACTAGAGGGAGTAATACTCCTGATTTGATTATCAATAGTGATTCTTCATGCATTAAGAATCTGCAGATAGAGGAACCACTAGGTGGCAGTGATCACAGTGTGCTGAAGTGGGATTTACTCAAAGAGGTAACTATCATCAGGGGTAAAGGGAAAGGTTATTGCTTTCGTAAAGGCGACTATGATGGTCTGAGACAGTATTTAAATTCTATACAGTGGGATCAACTGATGATGTTACCAACAGCAAATTCAAAATGGGAAGCATTCAGAGAACTTATCTTGGAAGCTACTAGGCTTTACATACCAACTAAGAAATATTGTTCAAGGTTTATGTCTAAATGGATGTCAGATGAACTAATGAGGCATATGGCAGAGAAGAAAAATGCTTGGGATACATATAAATTAACACGTGACACAGAAGCCTATGATAGATACAAGTTGATCTGTAACCAAGTTACAAAGGAGGTTAGGCAGGCGAAAGCAGATTACGAGAAATCTTTGGCAAGGGATGCAAAGAAAAACAGCAAAGAGTTCTTTACTTATGTAAACTCTAGAAGGAAGGGGATGAATCAGATTGGTCCACTTGATATCGATGGTTCAACTATTGATGATCCTGCTCAGGTAGCAAACAAACTGAATATTTTGCATCGACATTCACACATGAGGAGTTATTCAGCGAAGGGAATGCCAGAGGTGTATTCAACTCTGACATTAAGCTAGATAATCTTGTAATAACTGAGAGTAAAGTGGAGGAGAAATTGTTGAAGATAAACACAAGAAAGGCACCTGGGGTAGTAGTAGTAGTAGTAGTGGCATGTGATGCAATAAAGCAAGTGTATGAGCTTATGCAGCATCAGCCAAAAAAAAAAAAAAAGAAAAATCGCACCATTCCCTCCAAATGCCTGTCCAGTTCCTCCTTAAATTTATTCAACCTATCAACTTCCACAACGACAGATGGAAGTTTGTTCCAGCAATTAACCACCCGCTGGCTAAAGGCAAATTTCCGCACATCTATTCTACATCTGTCCTTTCCTAATTTGAATTTATGCCCACTTAGGTTCGTAATCTGAACAAGTGGAAGGATCCCATCAGAATTCAGCGTGCTGAACCCATTCAAGCCCTTATACACCTCAATCAGATCACCGCGCAGGTGCCTAGTCTCCAGCCACTGCAATTTGCAGAACTTAAGCCTCTCTTGATAAGAGGATCTCTTCATTCCCCTCACCAATCTTGTTGCCCTTCTCTGTACACGCCCAAGTAAATCTACATTCTTCCTAAAATGAGGCCTCCAGACCTGTACGCAGTACTCAAAGCGTGGCCTGACCATTGCCTTATACAGAGGGATAACCACCTCCTTTTCCCTGCTAGCAAAATTCCTATATATCATTGACAAAACCCCATGACCTGCCCTGGCAGCCTGTCTGCATTGCTCAGAAAACAAATGGATGGGATCTATCCAGTTATATTAAAGGAGGCAGCAAAGGAAGTAAGCAAACCCTTAGCCATAATTTTGAGAGCTTCCTTGGACTCAGGGGAGGTACCCATAGACTGTAGTTGTGCAAATGTGACCCCAATTCACAAAGGAGGATCAAAGGCTGACACAAGTAATTATAGACCTGTGAGTTTAACTACTTTTCTAGGAAAATTAATGGAGGCACTGGTTAAAGAAGCACTGCAGGATCATCTAGACAAGACTTCAGTTATAGCTCGGACACAGCATGGTTTTGTTAAGGGGAAGTCTTGCCTGACCAATTTGATTGGATACTATGATGCAGTCACAAAAGAACTGGATGCAGGGAATAACTTTGATATTATATACTTGGATCTTAGAAAGGCTTTTGATACTGTTGCACATGGGAGACTGCTGCACAAATTGGAGCAGTGTGGCATTGGAGGCAAATTGCTGCTATGGATAAAGGGGTGGTTGAGGGGGAGAAGATAGAGAGTGGTAATCAATGGATACTGCTCATCGTGGACTAATGTTATCAGTGGAGTCCCTCAGGGTTCAGTGTTGTGTCCATTATTGTTTTCTGTATTTATAAATAATATTGATGATGGTATATCAAGCTTAATGGTCCAAGTTTGCAGACGATACAAAAGTTGGCAGGGTTGTTAAGGACACTACTGACGCTATGCTGCTGCAACAGGACATGGAAAGGTTGAGCAGATGGGTTGAGAGGTGGAAAATGAAGTTTAACATTGACAAATGTAAAGTACTACATATGGGAAACAGCAACCCCAGAGCAACGTATCAATTCTGTGGTACTACACTGACAGTGGTAGAGAATGAAAAAGACCTGTGGTAATTGTGCAGGCAGATATGAAGTTCTCTGACAGTGCAGACGGGCTGCAAGAGTAGCTCATGGTGTCTTATCAGTGATATACAGGAATTTTTCTAGCAGGGATAAGGAGGTGATTATTCCCTTGTATAAGGCAATGGTCAGGCCACACCTTGAGTACCGTATACAGGTCTGGAGGCCTCATTTCAAGAAGGATGTAGAGCTGCTGGAACGAGTACAGAGAAGTGCAACAAGATTAGTGACTGGAACAAAGGGTTGCTCTTACGAAGAAAGGCTTAAGTTTTGCAAATTACAGTGTCTGGAGACTAGGCACTGGCAAGGTGATCTGATAGAGGTGTATAAAGCCTTGAATGGTTTGAGCATGCTCAATGCTGATGGGATTCTGCCTCTTGCTCAGAATAATCACCTGAGAGGGTGATCATCACCTGATCATTGCTCAGAATAATCACCTGATGCTGCATAAGCTAGCTTTCTTGCATCATATGCCTATGCTAATGTCTGCAAATTAGGTGATCAAGACAAGAGCAATACTACTCATATATGTTGCACTAATTTTGCCATTCATATCAACAGCTGCTATTTTTGCTTAACTCAAATTGAGGGATGGAAAGGGAAAGACAGAAAAAACATTTAATATAAAATATTCCATCCGCCATTAAACCCAAGTCACAGTGATGAATTACCTGTTCTGCCAGATTGTCATTAAAAGATTGTGTTTGGATAGCAGTAACTTCAGAATAACATATGAAATTCAAGGTTGTAGCAAATGAAAAATGCCTTTGGGTATATAAATTTCTCTGTATAGTACAGACAAACTGTTAGAATAGCCCAAATACAGAGGATGCGGAAAGGTCAGGGAATGACCACCGCATATCCCCGGAGCAATATGGCCTTAGTTGCTAATGCTCCTAAAAAAACCAAATAACCAAATATCTAACAAGTTAGAATAGCTCATTGGATGTTGTTGATTATATACAAGAACGTGTTCAGCAGGGTAAGGAAGCAATTTTCTCGCTTCTTGAGTACAGCATATAGGTGTGGAAGCCTCATTTTAGGAAGGATGTGGATCTGTTTGAATAGGTACAGTGAAGAGCAATAAAAGAAATCAGTTAGGTACAAATGGGTACTCAGTAAATCTGAAATCTATTATTTACAGCATCTGAAAATTATGCTGTGAGGAGATCTGATTGAAGTTTTTACAGATTTAAATAGATTGGATGAGCTAAATGCTGATGGCATCTTTACTCTTTTTCAGATGATGTGCAAATGGGAATTGAATTTAAATTGGAAAAGGATGTTTGCAGGATGGATGTGCTAAAATTTGCTTTCAGCCAGAGTAATTGCTTGTTGAACACACTTCCGTGTGGTGCTGTGGTAGTAGGTAGTTAGAAAAATTTAAGGAAGGATTAGACATATTTTTAGATGGGAAAATGATGTAGATTTTTTTCCCATATTCTTCTTCTTCTTCTTTTTTTCTTTTTTTTTTTTTTTTTGTACTACTGCTATATATGCCTTCTTCCATCATATGCCATTACTAATACTAAAGCACAGATGTTCTAATGGAAACAAGTCATACAAGCTTTGAATCAGATGACAAATGCCAGACCAAAACAAGCTTCATCTTATAACTCCAAGTGAATTAAATGATTCTGTGATTTTGAATCTATCTAAGGTACAGGCAGAGCTTTTGAGATCTAGGCCAAAGGAATAGGAATTACTTTAGAAAGGTATAACTGTATCTGTATTTCATAAACAGAAAGAGCTTGCTTTATATTTTGCTGTAGATGATTCACTTCACTGCTGTAATGATATTGATGAACTGCTTGATGCCTTTGAAGAGAACATAAACCAAAAAATGGAAGCTTTTCATGACTGAAATTAGGCTAACAGCCATGATACTTCACAATAGATACATACTGTTGCAAATTGGCCATGCTGTTTTCATGAAAGAATTTTATGTTTTTTTTTTATGAAAACACAAGCACCAAACATGAAAGGTATTAGAACTCAAGAGTACTTAACACCGTGCATGGGTGGACGGTTGGGAAGATGAAAAGAAGATAATTGTTAACATTAGACTTCAATTTCTGTAGAGTTGAAGGAATAAGTGATGAAGAAGAAAAGTTGGTTCTGTGAGTTTGAGGTTTTACAGTAAAAGGAGGCTGACTGGTTGTGGCACATGTTTGGACTGGTTTCAAAGAAAGAAGAGGGATTATAGAGCCCAATTCAGAAGAACAGTGCCCATAGAAGTATTCTATAAAAAAGCATGCACCAGAAGCAGAACATCTATGAGACGTAGAGTGGAGAGACTTTGTAAGAGATGGGTCATTTAATTAACCTAACTGCCCTCTTTTGAATGGAGTCTAAGATATCCATACACTGGAGTTTATCCAAAAAACCCAGTGTTTTAGTTGAAAGGAAGCAATATTTGTAATGCGCTTATGCCAATAGAGATTAGAAGTCAGCATGATCCCTAATAGAGATATGTGATCTTGTGTAGAAAGCTATACTTATCGAAGATAAGTATAGCTTTCTTCTGCTCCTATACTTATCGAAGATAAGTATAGGAGCAGAAGAATCCTTTTTCGGAGATATTAGCATTAGCTGAGGCATATGATGCAAGAAAGCAAGCTTATGCAACATCAGCCAAAAAAAAAAAAAAAAACTTCCACTTCATCCCTCCGTTCATTTGAAATACCTGTCCAGCTGAGCCTTAAATTTATTTAGGCTATCAACTTCCACAACAAGGAATGGAAGTCTGTTCCACCAACCAACTACCCGCTGGCTAAAGGCAAATTTCCGCACATCTATCCTACATCTGTCTTTCCTCAATTTGAATCTATGCCCCCTTGGGTTCTTAATCTGAGCAAGCAGAAGTATCCCGTCAGCATTGAGCTTGTTCAAACCATTCAAAGCCATAAACCCCTCAGTCAGATCACCTCACAGCTGCCTAAACTCCAGATGCTGCAACTTTAGCATTAGCATGAGTAGAGTACTTGCTTTCTTGCATTTGATGCAAGAAAGCAAGCTTATGCAGCATCAGCCAAAAAAAAAAAAATAATAATAATAATAATAAATAATTAAATAAATAAAAAATAACCACTTCCACTTCACCCCTCTGTTCCTTCGAAATACCTGTCCAGCTGAGCCTTAAAGTTATTCAGGCTATCAACTTCCACGACAAGGGATGGAAGTCTGTTCCACCAACCAACCACCCACTGGCTAAAGGCAAATTTCCTCGCGTCTATCCTACATCTGTCTTTCCTCAATTTGAATTTATGCCCTCTCAGGTGATTATTCTGAGCAAGAGGAAGAATCCCATCAGCATTGAGCATGCTCAAACCATTCAAGGCTTTATACACCTCTGTCAGATCACCTCGCTGGTGCCTAGTCTCCAGACACTGTAATTTGCAAAACTTAAGCCTTTCTTTGTAAGAGCACCCCTTTGTTCCATTCACTAATCTTGTTGCCCTTCTCTGTACTCGTTCCATCAGCTCTGCAACCTTCTTGAAATGAGGCCTCCAGACCTGTATACAGTACTCTAGGTGTGGCCTGACCATTGCCTTATATAAGGGAATAATCACCTCCTTATCCCTGCTAGAAAAATTCCTATATATCATTGACAATACACCATGAGCTACTCTTGCAGCCCATCTGCACTGCTCAGAGAACTTTATATCTGCCTGCACAATTACACCCAGGTCCTTTTCATTCTCTACCACTGTCAGTGTAGTACCACAGAGTTGATACGTTGCTCTGGGGTTGCTGTTTCCCATATGTAGTAATTTACATTTGTCAATGTTAAACTTCATTTGCCACCTCTCAGACCATCAGCTCAACCTTTCCAGATCCTGTTGCAGCAGCATAATGTCAGTAGTGTCCTTGACAACCCTGCCAACCTTTGTATCGTCTGCAAACTTGGACATTAAGCTTGATATACTTGCAGAACTTAAGCCTTTCTTCATAAGCAAACCCCTTTATATGAGACAGGACTGAGTTATAGAAGGATTGAAATCAACTAAGTTATCTTTTCCCCATTAGAGAATTATCTGAAGATCAGCATTTAAGGAACTGATAGTATATATTTGAGAAGTTGAAGCTGTTTGTGCCAGTTGAGGTTTCTCAAGCTGAAAGGTGGACCGCAGTGTGCTATCATCCACAAAACTTTGGATACGATTTCCATCAATGGAAAAAGGTCATTAATATACAAGAGAAAAAGAGTGGGTATAAGAACTTAACCTTGGGAACAACAGCATTATTGGAAAAGTTAGAAGACATGAGTCATCAACCATCATCCATAGTGAGTGGTCAAAGAGAAAACTGGATACCCAAATACAGAAAACAATTGGTTGGTAGTCCACAAATGGAAGCTTATTTAGAAGATATGCCAAACATGACTAAAAGTATTTGAAATGTCAAGAACAACCGCTTGAGTTTCACCAAACATTTCCATTGACTTTATCCATAGATGGATATCATAAGCCAGTATATCACCAGTGGAGTGACACTGACAGAATCCATATTGACAATCATTGATCAAATGGAAAGTTTCAAGATAGTTTAGGAGTTGAGGAAAGTGATAAAGCCCAAAAACCTATAGGTAAAAAGAAATCTAAAGAAGAAAAATTAGTCAAGAAACAATTGTCATGATGAACCGAAGATGACAAATGAAGAACAAGATAAACACTAACAAGGAGAAAATTGAGTATACTGAGTTATGCAAAGCCATTAGAAAGAGACTCAGAGAGGACATAAGAAGATTTAATACAAGAAAAGTAGAACAAGCATTAAGGGAAAACAAAGGACTTAAATCAGCAGCCATGTGTAGTAATACAGAAAGACAAATGATACTGAAACTGAAGAATAGCGATAGCGTATTTATAAATAGCAGAGAAGGCATAATTCAAATAGCAGAAGACTACCATAGAGAATTATACAAGGAGCGAGGGAATGATGCCAGCAGTGGGGAAGATGGATCGCAAATTAGTAACACATATGACATACCCGATATCCTTCCTGATGAGGTAGAACATGTGTTGAAAAAAATGAAGAATCAGCAAGCCCCCGGGGAAGATGAAGTTACTGTAGAGTTGTTAAAATTGGGAGGAAGAGACATAGCACAAAAACTGGCAAGACTCTTCACAAAATGCATTAGAAAAGGTGTGATGCCTAAGGAGTGGAATAATGCAATCATAGTTTTGCTGCATAAGAAAGGAGATAAATCAGAACTTGGAAATTATAGACCAATTAGCTTGTTATCCCACATCTGTAAGTTGTTCAACAGATTAGAAAGAATACTTGATAAGAATCAACTGAAAGAGCAAGCTGGCTTTAGGACAGTATTCTCAACTATGGATCACTTTCACGTAATATCACAGCTAATGGAGAAAGCAATTGAATATAAAACACCTTTATGCCTGGCATTTGTGGACTATGAAAAGGCATTTGACTCCATACAGCATAAGGCAATGTTTCTGGCACTGGAAAGTTAAGGCATACATAGCCCATATATTATGATTTTGAAGAAAATATATGAGAATGCTACCTCCTTTATTAGACTAGACAAAGACAGTAGCAAATTTAAAATTGAGAAAGGAGTTCGACAAGGGGACAATATCTCCGAAGTTGTTTACTGCTGCACTTGAAGCTTTCAGAAGATTGGACTGGTCACAGAAAGGAGTCAATGTGAATGGAGAGTACCTAAACCATTTACAATTTGCAGATGACATTCTGATCATAAGCCACGATCCAAAAGAATTAGAGGAAAATCGTAATCAGCTATGCAGAGTTAGTAAGCATTTTGGACTAAAGATGAGCATGGTTAAAACAAAAGTAATGATGAACAAGTATGCCACAGAAAGGGAAATAATGATTGAAGGAGCAGTAATTGAAAAGGTGAATTCATATACTTATCTGGGACAAGTCATTAGCCATAATAATGATTAATGGCTGGAAGTCAAGAGAAGAATAAATTTTGGATGGATAGCATTCAGCAAATATGGTCACATACTGAAGAGCAATATCCCAATTTGTCTGAAACATAAAATAATGAACCAATGTATACTACTCACCATGACTTATGGAAGTGAAACTTGGGCACTCACCAAAAGAATGGAAGAGAAGCTGAGAACTATACAGCAAAGGATGGAACGAATTATACTGGGAATCAGACTGTTAGATAAGAAGAGAAACACATGGATTAGGCAGAAAACTCAAGTAAAGGACATTTTTATCGAAACTAAAGAACTAAAATGGTCTTGGGCTGGACATATAGCTCGAAGACATGATGACAGATGGACTAAGAGAATAACAGAATGGTACCCAAGAGGAGCTAGAAGAAAACCTGGAAGACAATGACGGAGATGGGCAGATGAAATTCATGAGTTTGTGGATAGTAGATGGATGGTCATTACACAAAACAGAAGGAACTGGAAAGAGGCCTTCATCCTGCAGTGGATTGAAAATGGCTGATGATGATGATACAGGAATTTTTCTAGCAGGGATAAGGAGATAATTATCACATTGTATAAGACATGATCAGGCCACATCTTGAATAGTGAATATAAGTTTGGAGGTCTCATTGTAGGAAGTATGTAGAGCTGCTGGAATGGGAACAAGATTGGTGACAGGAACAATGGGTATTCTTACCAAGAACGGCTTCAGTTCTGCAAATTTTATTATCTGGAGACTAAGCACCTGTGAAGTGATCTGATTGAGGTGTGAGAAAGCTCAACACTGATGGGATTCTTCTTCAGACTGCACACGTGAAGGGGCATAAATTAAAATTGAGAAAGGACAGTTACAGAATAGATGTATGAAAGTTTGCCTTTAGGCAGTGGGTTGTCAGAACAAACTTTTATCTCCTGTTGCGGAAGTGGATAGCTTAAATAAATTCAAGGAAGGACTAGACAAACTATTAGAAGGGATGGATTGGTGAAATGGGAAGTGTTTCTTTTTTTTTTATGGTTGATGCTGTTATAAGCTTGCTTTCTTGCATCATTTGCCACTACTAATACTAATTGATGAAAGACCACAAGAGGGATTGAGTGGAGTGTACTGGGAATGATAAGAGGTGGTTTATCGAGGTTGTCTGTACAAAAGTTAGAAGAAACATAGGATGCAAGCAAGTCTTTTTTTTTTTTTTTTTTTGCTGATGCTGTATAAGCTTACTTTCTTGCATCATACATCTCTGCTAATGCTAAGTCAGTTTCATATAAAACCTGATGGGTCAATTTCATCTTATCAGTTGTTAACACAGGTGGGTGTGCAGAAGTCTTGCCTTGGCAAGAGACCAAGGTGTTTAACTACTAATTGGACAAGTAGCAAGTTTTCTGTACTTAGCCTGTTCAAAATCTACTTTGGACTAATAATAATTGTTTAGCTTTTCTTTTCAGATCTAAAGGGCTATCTTAATGTTTATTCTATTAGTTTGACTATTGATGATAAATTCAGTAGTAAGAAAAGGTAGGAGGACATTTTGTCTGAAGTAATGAAGTTTTTGCATATGGCATACAGAACAGCAAGAATATACCCAGCTCCTTGACATAACATGGCCTCAACAATGTTCCCTGCATACACACTGCTCAGACTCCCTTTGGTCACTATCTGGCATAGTAGGGGCAACGAGATTATACAGTAGCTGATCTGGATGCCTCCTAGAGAGTTACCAGTTGGTTCGGTCTGGTAGGCTATCTAGTGACTGGCCTGTGAACACTGTTTTAGAGTTGTAATCTCAAAATGTAAGGAAGATTGTATTTTCTGTAATGTCCATCATAACCTCAAGAGACACCAATCATGCTGCATAATGGAAGAGTTGGGGAAGAGATTACCAGAAGCATTTGTTGTGGAGACTAAATGGGGGTTTCACCACTTCAGGCCTCCAATAAACAAAGTGGTGGTATTGCACTACAACTTTGTTTATTGGAGATGACAGTCATGTACCGTCTAGTATTGCTGGGTAATATAAAGGACTGGCATTCCTTTGTGTGGTGTGGACACGGCATTCCTTTGTGTGGTGTGGACACATCACTTCAACCCTTGCTTATATTGGTTCAAACCTGGGTGGTCAATTTCAGTATACTAGATACCATATTTCAGAACTTGCACATGGGTGTTATACCCGGGGTTACTAGCAGTCCAGCTATCGTGAAGGTGTAAGCAGAAGATTTGGTTGTTTCAGAATGACGGATTTTTCCAAAATGTGGTTCACTTGACTCACATGTCACCTGAATATTAGTTCCATCAGCAAATTACATTAAATAATACCTTAACAACAAATAAATTCTCTCTCTCTCTGTATTTATTTATTTTCTAGCCAACCGGGCTAGCCGGGTGGGTAAAGTGCCTGCCTGGCAACCCAAAGGTCGCGGGTTCGAATCCCGCCTCGGGTTTGGATCAAAGTACTGCAAAAACCTTGGGAGGTGCATTATGGCCACAGAAGCTGATGCGCCAACAACTACCAAAAAAAAAAAAAAAAAAAAAATTATTTTCTATGTACCGTATTTCCACATGTATAAGACGCTCCCATGTATACGACGCACCTTAATTTTGGGGCCTGAAATTTGAAATAAAATGTATTACATAAAGTTACTGAACTCAAGTTTTATTCATCATAAAATTCATACAATTCCTCATCACTGTCAAAACTCCCATCCATTAGCTTGTCCTCATTTGTGTCTGATGACGAGTCTTCATATATTGCCTCGTCCTCAGTTCCATCTATGGCATTTGAAATGTCACACTTCTTAAATGACTTGACAATGATCTCAATCTTGATATTATCCCAGGATCTTTTCACATGGGTACAAACTTCTCCTATAGTTGGTTTCTTCACTCTTCCTGCTGGTGTCAAATTGTCACCAGAAGACTTCATTCATTGGTTCCATTTGTGTCTCGTGGCAGCTTTGAAGGGTTTGTTAATGCTGACATCAAGTGGTTGGAGCTGGGATGTCAAACCTCCAGGTATGACGGCAAGTTTTGTTTTTTGCTCTGCAGCAATCTTCTTTGTGTTTTTTGTTATGTGTGCCCTGAACTGATCAAGCGCCAATAGGGTAGGTTTGCGTAAGAGCCCACCTGGTCTCCTGCTCCAAACTTTCTCAAACCAGATCTTTCTTCATCCCATCCTGATCCATCCAACCCTTGTCATGAATGTGGACAATCACTCCTCGAGGAATTTGACATTGTTTTGTGTTTGAAAATCAGCATAGGAGGCAGCTTGGTTCTGTCAGCACAACAAGCTAGAACAACTGTATAATGGCTCTTTTCATGTCCACTTGTCTTCACAGTTAGTTTTCACCCCCCCTTGTTATCAACAGTTCTGTTACTTGGGACATCAAATTGAAGGGGGACTTTGTCCATATTTGCAATCTGTCCCAACTCAAACTGATGTGCCTTCCGACATTGAACGACAAAACGATGAAATTCAAGAACCTTCTGCTCATAGCTTTCAGGCATCTTCTGGGCAAGTCTGGTGTGTGTACGCATGCTTAGTCCATTCTGTTTCATGAACCTGAAGCACCAATTGTGTCCTCCTTTGAAATCAGTAACTTCTTTTTCATCAGCAATTCTTCTTGCCTCATGCTGAACCATCTTTGTGGACACAGGAATTCCAATTGCCCTTTGCTCTTCAATTCCCTCTCTAAACCAGGCCATTTAGAGGGTTTCTTCTTCCCGTAGCCAGTCTCGGATTGTTTTCTCAGTTGGAGGAGGACCAAACTTACGTTCAGCAGCACAATTTCCATTCACTTTTGCAAACTGGATCACTTTTAACTTGAATTCAGCACTGTACGAAAATCTTTTCTGAACCATTTTCTGGGCAGAGCGTGACACAACGTAACCTAATATACCAGTAACAAGTGCGAAACAATGAGTGCAAAGACAACAAGCACGAAAAAGCGGGAAATGCAAGTAAAAAAATCTACAACCACTGTGTAAGATGCACCCAGTTTTTAGACCCCAAATTTTTCAAAAATCTTATACATGGGGAAATACGGTATTTATTTATTTGCACTTTTCAGATCTAAAGGAATCTTTCCCAACTCCAGTGATGCTCTCATAGTTGTGAGGCCATTTAATGTAAGAAACTAAATAACACTATGTTACACCAGCTTGAATTATAATTCAAGCTGGTGTAACATAGTGTTATTTAGGTTCTTACAGCAGAGGGCAGTGGAAATGGCATATGTTGATAACAATATGTCGTGTACAAAGGAGAAAATCATTACTTCGAAGTAACAAAAAATGTGGAGGACATTTGTATGCTATGTTCACACAATTGTGACAGAAGAAAATGTTTAATTTGATTGCCTGGATGATTTTCCTTACCACTGAAGAAAATGTTTTGGACAACAGTTTGTGATATGCTGAAGTTGGATATCAGTGATGGGGCTGCCTACACTATCATCTATGACAGCCTGCAGTAAAACATCAACATGAAATGGGTTCCCAGTTATCTCAACAATAAACAGATTTGTTTGCAAATGGGGGATTGTATATGAGATATCTGACATAATATTGAAGTGGAAAGAAATGATTTCTTGGGTCATGTAGTGACATTCAGTTCTGTTTAGACCATGACATTTGGCTTTGTAGAGTGGTGGGGGGGGGATTGGCCACTGTATAGTATGTTAAGCTCAAAGAATTCACTCGAAGAGGTAACTGCCAACCAGGCGCCTCCGTAGCCAGGTGGGAATGAGCAGCAGTGCGTAGCACACGCTTCTTGATTAGACCGGGGTTCGAGCCCGTCACCACCAAATACGGAGAATGCGGAAAGGTCAGGGAATGACCACCGCATATCCCGGAGCAATATGGCCCTAGTTGCTAATGCTCCTAAAAACCAAATAACAAACAAACAACTACCAACCAAGGGTTAAGGGAAGGGTTTTTGCTTTAGGTGACTATGGTGGTCTGAGTCTGTTTTTAAATTCTATGCAGTGGGACCAACTGATAATGTTACCAACAGCAAATTCTAAATGGGAAGCATTCAAAGAATTAATCTTTGAAGCTACTAGGTTTTTCATATCAACTAAGAAATATTATTCAAAGTTTACTCCAAAATGGATGTCAGATGAACTAATGAGACATGGTGGAGAAGAAAAATGCATGGGATACATCAAATTAACAGGGGACACAGAAGCCTATGGTAGATATAAGCTGCTCTGTAATCAAATCACAAAGGACATTAGGCAAAGGCAGATTACGAGAAATCTTTTGCAAAGAATGCAAAGACAAACAGCACAGAGTTCTTTACTTATGTAAATTTCAAGGAAGGGGATGAATCAGATTGGTCCACTTGATATTGATGGTTGAACTGTTGATGATCCTGCTCAGGTAGCTAGCAAACTGAATGAGTATTTTGTATCTACATTTACACACGAGGAGTTATTCAGGGAGGGGAATGCCAGAGGTGTATTAAACTCTGGCAGTGAACTAAATGATTTTGTAATAACTGAGCAAAGTGGAGCAGAAACTGTTGAAGGTAAACATGAGAAAGGCACCTGGGGGGATGGGATCTATCTAGTTATATTAAAGGAGGCAGCAAAGGAATTAACAAACCCTTAGCCATAATTATGAGAGCTTCCTTGGATTCAGGGGCGGCACCCATGGACTGGAGATGTGCAAATGTGACCCCAGTTCACAAAGGAGGATCAAAGGGTGACACAAGTAATTACAGACCTGTTAGTTTAACTTGTGTTCCGGGGAAATCAATGAAGACACTGGTCAAAGAAGCACTGCAGGATCATATAGACAAGACCGTTGTTGTTTTCTCTATTCATTAATGATATTGATGAAGGTACATCAGGCTTAATGTCTAAGTTTGCAGATGATACGAAGGTTGGCAGGGTTGTTAATGACACTAATGGCAGTACACTACTGCAGTGGGATCTGGAAAAGTTGAGCAGATGGGCTGAAAGGTGGCAACTAAAATTTAACATTGGCAAAAGTAGAGTACTGCACATGGGTAGCAGTAACCCCAGAGTAACGTATCAACTGTGTCGTACTACACTCAAGGTGGTAGAGAATGAGAAGGACCTGGAGGTATTTGTGCAGTCAGATATGAAGTTTTCTGGGCAGTGCAGAAGGTCTGCAAGAGTAGCTGATGGTGTCTTGTCAATGATATACAGGAATTTTTCTAGCAGGGATAAGGAGGTGATGATCCCTTTGTATAAGGCAGTAGTCAAGCCACACCTTGAGTACTGTATTTTCTTCCTAAAATGAGGCCTCCAGACCTCATATTAGGAAGGATGTAGAGCTGTTGGAACTAGTACAGAGAAGGGCAACAAGATTAGTGAATGGAACAAAGGGTTGCTCTTATGAAGAAAGGTTTAATTTATGCAAATTGCAGTGTCAGGAGACTAGGCACCTGCAAGGTGATCTGATTGAGGTGTATAAGGCCTTGAATGGTGTGAGCAAGCTGAATGCCAATGGGATTCTTCCACTTGCCCAGATTAATTGCTTGAATGAACATAAATTCAAATTGGTAAAAGGCAGTTATAGAATAGATGTGTGGAAATTTGTCTTTAGCCAGCAGGTGCTTGATTTCTGGAACAAACTGCCATCTGTCGTCGTGGAAATTGACAGCTTAAATAAATTCAAGACAGAACTAGACAACCATTTGGAGCGAATGGATGGGTGAAATGGGAAGGTTTTTTTTTTCTGGCTGATGCTACATAAGCTTGTTTTCTTGCATCATTTGCTTCTACTAATGCTGAGCTGTTTTGGTTTTTATTTAGACAGTGTTGACGACCAAATAGATTTTTTTTTTATGTAATTAAATAAAAAAAAAAAACTTGAAATAAGCCTAAGCCAGATGAGTTGCTTTTTTTATTTGTTTTAATTTAATGAAATTATAACAAAAATTTAATGAACATTTTTATTTAAAAAAATTCATTTTGTTTTAGTTACTTTATTAATCATGTTGAACATACAACAACATGGGAAGATCCTCGGCTTAGACATCCACAAATTCAACAGGTAAGTCTGAAGTGAGATACAGTTTACTTTAGTGACTATTTGTTGTTAGTGTAATTATATTTTATTTTTTAATAGTTTCACTATCTATAATTTATTTCTTTATTATGCTAACTGACAACAATTTTTCTTAATTCTTTCGAAAGACCTTTGAGATATACATTTTGATTTTGATAGCTTTTAATTAAATTGGAAATGAATTGTAATAAAATATTAAATTATTTTAAATTGTTTAAGTCATGCTTTATTAAATTATAAAGCAAAGTTCATTTGCATTGTGAAATCATTCACATGTTTTGTAATATTTAATCCTTTAAGAAAATTTTTTCTTTTACTTCAGCAAGAGATGAACTTTTCCAGAGGTATTTTTTTTGTCAGTGGATTAACAGATGTTAATAAAATATAAGCAATTTTTATTACTTGGTGATTGCACGTTCCAGGGAGGTAGAAAGGCAACCCTTTTGTCTAGAACCTCTCCTATTGTTGTTGATCCGTTGGATGGGATGTTATTTTCTGAAGGTAACTATAGCTGTGGAATTAGTGACATGACCTAGCCAGTCATCTGGTTCATGACATTAAGGTTTTCCTAACATTCAGATATTGCACCACTGATATCAAGAGCTCCTAGTGTCTTCTAACAAAACACTTCCCATATTAACATCCCCACACCCCTGCGAGCTTGCACACTACTCCAATCATATAACAGGTTCATGACTTTTTTTGTTTTCCTTAAATGCTATCCCTATTATATACATCCTATTATATACACATGAGGAGTTATTCAAGGAGGGGAATGCCAGAAGTGTATTAAACTATGTCAGTGAGCTAAATGATTTTGTAATAACTGAGAGCAAAGTGAAGGAGAAATTGTTGAAGATAAACATAAGAAAGGCACCTGTGATGGTGTATGGGATCTATCCAGTTATATTAAAGGAGGCAGCAGTGAAAGTAAGCAAACCCTTAGCCATAATTATGAAAGCTTTCTTGCACTCAGGGGAGGTACCCATGGATTGGAGATGTGAAAATGTGACTGCAATTCATAAAAAAGAGGATTAAAGGGTGATACAAGTAATTACAAACTTGTTAGCTTAATGTCTATTCCAGGGAAAATAATGGAATCATTGATTAAAGAAGTAATGCAGGACCATCTGGACTGGCATGCAATTATACTGCAATCACATCATCGATTTGTTTAAGGGGCTGTCTCGTCTAATCGATCTGATAGATTACTATGAGCAGTGACCAAGAAACTGGGTGCAAAAAATAATTTTGCATCATATATTTGGATTTCAGGAAGACTTTTGATACTGTTGCACATAAAAGACTGCCGTACAAACTGGAGCAATATGGCATTAAGGGCAAGTCACTGCTACAGTTAAAGGGATGGTTAAGTGGAAGAAGATAGAATGTGGTTATCAATGGATACTTCTCTTTGTGGATTAATGTTATTAGTGGAGTTCCCCAGGTTCAGTGCTGGGCCCGTTGTTGTTTTCAATATTTATAAATGAAATTGATGAAGTTATATCAGGCTTAATGTCTATCTTTTTTGTTTTCAGATGATACAAAAAATGTTGGCAGCTTGGTTAGCCACAATTGTCAGGGCAAGCTACTTCAACAAGATCAAGAAAATTTGGGTCAATGGGCTAAGATATGGCAGTTGAAGTTTAACATTGACAAATGCAAGATACCCCGCATATGGGTAGCAGTAACTCCAGAGTAACTTATCAACTGTGTGGTACTACACTCAGGTTAGTGGAGAATGAAAAAGACCCGGGGATAATTGTGCAGTCAGACATTAATTTCTCTGAGCAGTGCAGACATGCTGCCAGGACAGCTCATGGGGTTTTGTGAATGATATACAGAAACTTTGTTAGCAGGAATAAGGAAGTGATTATCCCTCTGTATAAGGCCATGCTTAGGCTACATCTTCCACAACAACAGATGGAAGCCTGTTCCAACAATCAAAGCAAATGCTGAAGACAAACTTCTGTGCATCTATCCTGCAGCCATGGGTTGAATAAATTCAAGGAACCACAAAAAATTCTTGGAGGGTATGGATGGGTAAACTGTGTAGGTTTTTTTTTTTTTTTTTGGCTGATGCTATATAAGCCTGCTTTCTTGCATCATTTGCCATTATTATTACTACTACTACTGCTGTGTGGTGGGGCCACACAGTAGTAGTGAACAATGAATAGCAGTATACAGAGATATCATCACACTTCATTTCACTCCTTTATGTAGATGAACATGATTGTTAGTTTTGCCAGGTCAGCAACATACGACACATCTGTCCTTTTTACCGGAGCTCCTCTTCAATTATCTAATTTCTGAAGAACTGTGGCCCTAAAATCACCAGATTTGTCATTTCTGTATTTTTTGCTTTTGGAATATCTAAAAGGTGGTCTGCGAGAATAAACCACATGTACTGGAAGTGCTAAAGACCATCGCTGTAACAGTGATTGAAAACATTAGTCTTCAAGGCATACATATTTTGTTAGAAAAATAATGTAAGGTAAGGTAAGATGGCATACTGCTCTCTAATTTCTTGCTTGTGCTTAAGTTGCCAGTATTTTTTCAAAAATAAAACTTTAATCTGTGTCATGTGATTTCTTAATCATCCTTCAGTACTCAAAATTTTTTATAGCTTCCCCCTTGTATAGTTTTGTATGTTTTGCTTTGTCAATTGCCACACCTATTGCAAGATTCCTGGCACGTTGCATATTTTTTCATCATCTTGTATTCATTGCTACAACTCCTCACAGTTGTTAATATCCATAATGCAAACAAAGGTTTTTAGATGTTCCTAAAAGCTTTGTAAAAATCCATTTGCGTGTTACTCTACTACTAACAATCCATTTTATATGATCGATATTAACCATCCAGATACTTCCTAGTGACTGAAATATACTGATGTACCATTACAAATGAGCAGTTATCAGTTACAATCATGCATGAACAGAGGTTATCAGTTAATTTGTAAGCAGTGCATTTTAAACTGTTCTGGCAAGATGTATTCAAGAAAATGTCAGTAGGAAGTTTCATTGAGTTGTGCTGGTATATATAGATTTATATGTCAGTCTCCTAGAATACTGGCCTGTATATATATAGAAAATGTTATTTGATAAACCCTATTAGTTATTGCACTGGGATTTTGTTGTGCCCAAAATTTAAATATTCTTATTGCAACTCTCACAATTCCATCCTCTGTAAAACTTGCTGTGTTACTTGCAAACAGGGATCCTTAGTACTATGTTGTAGTAGGTACACATATGTTATATAGTATATAATCATTTAGATTTAATGATTTCATTTTTTGTAGATAATGGATAGATCCATTTGTCCCAGGTGATGGGCTACTGCAAGAACTGATGGGGATACTTATTGTGGTCTAAGCTGTTTTTGCTGCATTTCCATGAGCATCATCTTAACATGTGGTTCATATTTGTGTATTTGTTAAAAGTGTATGTATCAATAATAACCATTTAAATAGTGTGCACAAGACCTACAGCTCACTGAATAGTCTTATATGATAGATAAGGCAAAAATCTGATTCTGATGTCACTCTTACATAGGATTTTCTAGAGAGGTACAGCATTCACTAGTTTGACCTGTGAAAGCATGTATTACGGAACCAGGAAAAAGGTTTGATAACTAATTAAAAATTTGGTGTTCGTACATGGTAATGATTACACTTTTCTCTTGTCATTTATAACTCAAACAGGCAGCATGTTTATATGAACTTTTTGTTTTAGTTTTGCACTTGAATCCAATTTATGAAGCATCTTTTTTGAACACTCTCTATAGGCA
Organism: Mastigoproctus giganteus; assembly: GCF_048544385.1. NCBI lineage: Eukaryota > Metazoa > Arthropoda > Arachnida > Uropygi > Thelyphonidae > Mastigoproctus > Mastigoproctus giganteus. Next base: position 10,625,756 of record NC_143577.1, read on the forward strand.
AGTAATATTGGCATGGAAGTAGGTTTCATTTCCTTGTTGGTAGTAGTGTTGCTCATAAATGATCATTGGGAGTATTCATTTTTATAAAATTTTGAATAACTGTGTAATGTATTGCCCTACTATAGCATTCTACTATTATACACAGAAATGCATATTTAACTAAACTGATAACATAGGATAACAGAATGTTTAATATTTTATGTTAGCAAAGGCTAATTTAATGAAAACCAAGAAGTAAATAGTTAGTGTCACATTCAGTGGTGGTTTTTGGAATTTGCCTTATGTTAGATGGCATCTGAGTAAGGGAATAGATTTCATCACCGATGGTTAAGGATATCATAATGTTAAGATGAATGATATCATCCATTCCAAACTAGAATATCTCATAGAATATCAGTTTGTAAACATTCAGAGGCTACCAATCATAAATATTTCTCGAAAGTTAATTAATGTGAAATTACATTCCCATGAAATTTCAAGAATTTGATGCTCTTCACATCAATTTCTCTCCACAGTTGTGAATTGCATCAAATTTTGCATTAAATTGGAATTTAATTTTAAGAAATTTTTGAACTTTGCTTATCTTTATCTGTTCCCATTACCAATGTTCATGATCCTAATCTGTTAGATTATATAATTAAATTCCTTAAATACAAAATGGAGAATAACAACACAAGGCTTCTATACAGGTAGTTGACTACAGGTAAATTAAAACCAGCTTCCATCAACACCTTTGTATTGTGGGAAGGGGTCATTCTCTTCTTTTCTAAAACCATATTCACCCAACTCTGATTCACAGTACTTTTCAGGAATGTTTTTTCCTTTTTTCTCTATTAAAAAGACTAGATATGATCCTCCTGTGTTCCCATAATAATTGAGCAAATGCTGCCAGGTTAAGAGGGAGTTAAAGTAATCTCATTTCAAATTATGATTTGGTATTTCGATTTTAATTTTATCCTGGATCTGTATTCATAATTCATTACATATTTGTTTTGTAATGTTTTTTGAAAGTGCAGATATATCATGAATTGTCTTGGCCTATTTTATAATGAAATAAAAATTAAAAATTTAAAACTAGAGAAATTTTGTATTATTTTTTATATCAGTGGGCGTGTGTGTGTGCCCGTGCTACTTTTAGTTATTGAAATTTTCTTAATATGGCATTCAAGGTATGAAATTAATAATGTAGAGTTATTTTTACTGCAGGGGAAAAAAAAAGTTTAAATAAAATGTATTTGCTTTATAACTGTGATGAGCACTTATTGCAAATTTTTCATGGACAGGAATGACTTTCTTCTGTGCCTTGATCTGTGACTTTATTTTCTTTTTTCATTTTTAGGACTTTTAAGCATGTGTATAGTTCCTAGCATGTAATTGGTGCAGCACAGCACTCCCTGATGCAGTGCACTGCCTTTGCTGATGGCCATTTAAATTTTTACATGCATTGCTCTTATGTGGTGAGCTGTTTTGCCTTCGGTAACTAAGCTATGCTATAAAAAAGCTTCTTGGAACAGAAATAAGCATTTTTTTTTATGTTGGCTTTTTAGGACTGAATTTTTTTTCCCTACACTATTAAATATATCTATATACATGCATTTAATATATAAGTATTTGTAAATATCTCTTCAGAATGGGGACTGGGTGCAGTATCTGTTCTTTTAAGCATTTTTTTTTTATTTAGGAGAATTGTGATTAACAAAAATTAGTAGTTTGTGATACTCATAAGTGAACTTGACCCATTAATTACTTTAAATGAACTTGTAAAATAAATAAATTTTGCACATTAAATTGTGTAAAATTCATTTATTATAAGCATAATATATTGGAATACTTTTATCACAAAAAAGCAAATTATTTACAATTCTTTATTCACCTTGTGCAAATTTTATGTTGTACCCAGTTTCTGTTTAATTAAAAATTAATGATGGTTAAAAATTAAAAACTAATTTTTATTATCTGTTGAGTATTAGAACAATAACTTTAAGATTTCAATATTAACTACTAAAAAAACAATTGTGTTATGGTTTTATTTGCTTTGGATTAATGTTGCTGCATTCTTGCAACACTTATTTGGCAAAAATTCACTGTTTAACTTAACAGTAACATGTCACCCACAAACTGATCCCTGAATTGCCTTGTTTGTCAGTCATTTTCCATGTTTATATATCTTCACCAGGGATCTTATGCAAAGTATTATCTATATGGAATGGGGAAGCCACCCACAGGAGTCGTCAAGGTGATCACTTAACAGTGCATGCAGTTTTGATATTAGCATTAACCCCTGCACTTCTACCTTCTGTAGCATGATATTTGCTTAACCTGCATCCCGTTGTCTGTCTTGTGTGTGTGTTTAATCTTGTGATTTGTTTGTACATGGTGTTTAAAAGTTTAAGCAGATGTAAGTCTCCTGTAGCTGTATTAATATAAAAAATTATATTCTCCAGTTGTTCCAGAAAATCATCTGTATTTCCAAAGTTTGTTTTTCAAGTAGTATTGGATTAGAGATTTAAAAATATAATAATCTAATATATGAGACTGAGACTATATGTTTAATTGGTCAAAGACATTTTTAATATGTATTGTGTGGGAAAAAAAAAAAAAAAAAAGGTCTGAAATTTTAAAAATTATTAGGAAAGTACATCTACTTCAGAAAAATATAGTGCATTTCTTTCCTAATTACTGACATTTGAAACAATTCATTTATGGTCCTCCAAATAATTTTTATTGAATGGTTTTTAATGAGCTTCCTCTCTTCAAATAGCATGCCTAATAAGATATTCTACAAGGGACATTTTGGAAGTATCCTATATGTGATTGGTGTATATTACAGACACCAAACAATTAACAAAAATGAACTGCCACAACAACAACCTACATCATCCTCCTACTTAACATAATCACTACCAACATTGGCACTTCTCTCAGTAAGTTAGATGAGCAGTCATTGCTGTAATTGGTTGTGTGCAGGCAACATATAACAACTTCTTATAGCTGTGTGTTCATTGGCATTTGCAAATTCAGACCAATGTACCCAAAATGATTCCTTTACTTAAGTATGGGTTCTTAACCCCTTTTTGTATAGTCACCTCCTTTTCAATATTTGATTGCTGTCTCTCACTTCCCTTATTCTAGTTTCAAAAAGTGTAAATAAAATACATGGTCAGAAGATTCATTTGTGTAAGTACCTTGTTATTTAAAGCCACATTCTGCCCATTACAACTTGAACAAGAGAAGCAAAAAAAATTGTTGAAGAGAAAAAAAAAAATCAGTGTATTTTGGGATCTTCTCAATTAAAAAAATAATAATTGCATAAGAGATAGCTCCAGGGAATAAGGAGGGGGATACCAGCCTCACCCCCAAACTCCAAGTCATGCACAGCAATTCTTGCACATCCCAGCTAATGGGGTACTGTATTGTGCTTGAAGTTAAGTTGTGACGTGACATATTTCAGTAATTCAAGTGCTTCTGATACAATGCAGATAACCTATAAATACAGTAAACCCTTGCTAATCCGGTTACAGTTAATCCGGATGTTGGATAATCTGGATCAAAATATGAAAAATTCTGTTCACGGTTGAGTACTTTGAAAGATACATGGGATTTAGGAAGGCAAATGAGTAACTCTGACTGTGCACTGGTTGACTGTACAGAGAGAGACAGAACATACATTGTCTTGTGTGTTGTTCAGCATCGTTGTTGAGTCTGAGTTGGACAGATGTTATTGCTTATATCGCTTCATTTGCATACTACTTTATAAATATATACATATGTACATTAATTAACACATTTTATGTAATTATGGGTTCTAAAGAATTAAAAAAGTGGAATAAAAAGAAAACATGTTACAGCCACTCCCCAACTTACGTAAGGGTTGTGTTCCATGGAACTCTACGTGTCAGAATTTCCCTAAATACTTATGCAGCACTTGCAAATTTGATTGAAGCAAAAAATAAATGTTCGAGGAACTTGTAAATAGAATTATTTATTCAATTTCTTTTATCTCATGTGCAGGAAAAAATTACAAAAGTGCACAAAATTACAAAAATTTCAAAATTATAAAATTACAAAAAGAGAGAGGAAACAGGCAATAACGTCAGCAAGTTTTATCTTTTATGCATCGTTGCCAGAATGAACTCTCCAGCTGATAAGCATACCATTGCAGAAGTTGAGGGCTGTGGAGATTTAGAAGGAGTGTTTTCCAACACATCATAAAATTTCTCTGTAGCTGCAGAATCGGCACTGGCAACTTCACCACATACTTTAATGTTTTGGAAACCAGCACGATGCTTGAACCTATTAAACCGCCTGTTGCTTGCCACGAACTTGGCTTGGAGTTCGCCGTACTTATCCTTAATATCTTCATAAATACTTGTTGCTTTTGCTTGAATGGCCATTAGATTCAGGGGCACTTGCTTCTGGATCTGATTTTCCATCCATATTATTAATAGCTTTTCCATCTTAAATGCGTTGATCCTTTAACATATTCTTTTATGCGTGCACTGTCCCTTAAAATACTATTCACTGTTGAAGTAGCGAGACCTAATTCTGCACAATATATGACAAACTTTGTCCTGTTTCGTACTTCTTAATAATCTTCATTTCTAAATCAATTTTGTTTTGTTTCCTAGCACTGCCAGCACTTGCACTTCCCATTGGTCCCTTTCTCTTCACCATTGTAATAAATAAATAGGAATGAAGAGAAGATTATAAAAATTTATTTATGTTTTTTATATGATTGAAGATTTCAGTGAAGGGGAACTCATTTCACCATAAATACTGTAACGTAAAAACCCACAGAATTCCAGTCATTGGGATTATCGCAAATGCAATAAGATCGAGTGTACTACCTGTTTATAATAGATTGCTCTAACAGAAAAGCCCAATAAACTGGAAAGTGCAAATTGTTTTTATTGTTTTAGGTAGTGACCTCCAGAAATGTGTTTTAGAAAAATAACACAAAGGCGTTAAAAATTGATTCTTATAGCGGAACATATAATAACGATGAAAGGGCAGTGCAATTTCTATTATAAAAATGACCTTTTAGAGAGATAAATAGCTTAGTTATATAGCGAAAATTTAAACTTTCGAGGTCTTGGAATGAATTACCAAAAAAAAAAAAAAAAACGATGCATTATTGGGTTCACATTACGATATTTTCATGATACCTCCATTTATTCCTATGAGATGCAAAATGCATTTTCACGATTTTATTAAGTTTGCACTGGCCGGCAAAAACTTACATAAAGTCAAATTTCCGTAAGTTGAGTATTATGTAAGCCAGGGAATGGCTGTACTTTTAACTATCATTAACAAGCTCAAAGTGGTAGAACAACTTGAAAATGGTGTTCCTGGAAAAAAAAATGCTGGAGAATTTGGTATTTATTGCCAACAGGCTGTGTCAGATATTAAAAAACAAAAAGAATCTATAAAGACATTTGCTTTAAAATTCAATGTGTGGAGTGATAAAAGTAGTATATAAAATAGACAGACATTAAAAAAACCAAATGAAGTGTTACTGGAAGAAGCTGTATTTAAGTGGTATTCACAGCAATGATCAAGTGGTGTTGGCATTGCACACCAACGCCACCTGATAAATGTATAAAAAGACAATACATTTATCCATTGATAGATGGATAAATGTATTGTCTTTTTTATAGTTTTTAAATAAAGACTCTACAGTGATATTTTTTTATTTATTTTCACCAGCACTTACCTATATCATTCAATTTTCCATTTATTTGTGTTTTAAGTTTTTTTCTTTTAGGGCTATCTTTTGCTTCACTAATCCAAATTATCACTTAATCCAGATAACCCCTCCCCCAGTTAATCTGGATTAGCAAGGGTTTACTGTAAATAGTAAATAAATTTCCATTTATTCTTGATATGGTTGAGTTTAGAAGTATACCACAACATAATGACAGCACATAATTATTGGCCGCTCAGTGGTACAGCAATGATCAAGTGGTGTTGGCATTGCACACCAACGCCACCTGATAAATGTATAAAAAGACAATACATTTATCCATTGATAGATGGATAAATGTATTGTCTTTTTTATAGTTTTTAAATAAAGACTACAGTGATATTTTTTTATTTATTTTCACCAGCACTTACCTATATCATTCAATTTTCCATTTATTTGTGTTTTAAGTTTTTTTCTTTTAGGGCTATCTTTTGCTTCACTAATCCAAATTATCACTTAATCCAGATAACCCCTCCCCCAGTTAATCTGGATTAGCAAGGGTTTACTGTAAATAGTAAATAAATTTCCATTTATTCTTGATATGGTTGAGTTTAGAAGTATACCACAACATAATGACAGCACATAATTATTGGCCGCTCAGTGGTACAGGATGGCTCACATGCAAGCCCCTGCTTGGTGAAGAATATGATGTATATCACAACTGCTCAACACTTCAGTTCTAGGTCAAAGGTAATTAAGAATGGTAATAATCAAGGAATGGCAATAAAGGTCAAATGATCACGGTAATTAAGAATGCTGTTCCTGCCACTGCCAATGTTGGAAATGGATGTTGTATGGCAAACCATACTTGGCATACTGATCATTTGTTCAACATGTGGAAACCACTTTACACAAATATTCTTTAGTGTGTGGGCCAGATATGAAGTACTTTCTGGAAAGATTCCTACTTCTGTAATTGTACTACATGAAATTCTCTGTGCATGTTTTAATACAGTAAACCCTTACTTTAAGAGACCTGTTTAATTGGTTTTGGAAATAATGGACAGTGTCCACCCAGCCAAGTTTTTCATCTGTGCGGGACCAGTTTCATAACTTTGATGGTGACATTCATTTAATGGATTTCAGAAATAATGGATCCACTGAACTGTGCTTTTCATTCACACACTACCTGGTCATGTAAATGCCTTAATCTGAAGGTATTTACCATTATTTAAAATACCATTAAAATACCATCAATTAAATTAAATTACCATCAATCAAAAATACTCACTTCTTTTCACTGCCAGGAAGTGAGTATTTTTCTCACCATCACCTTCCACCAACCTGCCAGGCGGGTCATATCGGTAGAGAGTCATTTGATAAAATACCGTATTATAGCATTTAATGTTTTTTATTTCACAGTTTAGCACTTTTTCGTAATGTTCTAGCAACTACAGTCACTATATATATTTCTTTCTTTCTAGTAAAATGGTGTATTGGCTTACTGGAATGAATTACCAAATTACCATTAAAGCAAGTTTTTTCTGTACTTCAGGTACATGTCAAGCTTTTACTGTATTTTGCGTACATATGATAAATCTGCAGCATTAATGGTATTTAGTCAGACACTTTTATACGATGCAGCATGGGTTCCTAAAACCATCTTTCAATAGGTACACATGAAATTTATTCACCATCCAAACATGTGTGAAATAAATTTTTCCTTTTTGATTGAATAAACTTGCACTTTCTCTATTACATTTATATAACGAGGTTTGATCAAAAAGTCAGATTAACCTTGAATGCATAGGATTTTAAGCTTATCAGTGACTTAGACCATATTGCATCTTTATGTGTATTATTTTTGTAAATTGTGTGCATTTCATTGTTTCTGAGTTTATGGGAGGAAAAAATCATGCTACCTTTTATTCAGACCAACTAACTTAGCTGTGTTGTGAGAAAGGCTCATAATTTCTTCACATTATTAATGGGATTTGAACTCGGGTCTTTTCCACTTGGTGTGGAGAGGACGAGAGTTATACCAATTGTGCTACCCATGAGGGCAAATGCATAGTGTAGCTAAAAGATTGTGAGTGGGCTATATGCACACCAAGTTTTAACTTGTTGCTGTGTGCAAGTCTAATGGAAAGCCACTTTGGGTAAACACTTGTTTTTCTCATTTGTTGCATGTACTGAAGATGATGAAATTTGAACACTGTGCAAACAACTCTTGACTGACAGAAACTTCCATTGTGCCACACACATCTTATTTTCCTGATTTGGCATCATGTAATTTTTGGCTATTCCCAAAATTAAAACAGGATATGAAAGGAAAATAATTCGGGAAATCCAGTCAAACATGATGGACTGCTTTTAGGCAAGAGATGACTTCCAGAAATGTTTTGGCAGGCACAACAGAACAAGCATGTATAGTTGTAAGAGATTATATTGAAGAATATTAGCAATGTGAACATTTATCATTGAATAAAATACATTTTTTGCAACATTCTCCAGACATTTTGATCAGTTCTTGTATAATGATGAATCAGTAGTAGTTAATAAAATAAAGACATATGTTAATAATTTTCTTTTATACATTATCTTATATAGCACAAAATAAATAAGATAACTTCATTGCAACTGATCAGCAGCAAATCATAGATTACCAATTTGCTGCTGTAATCAGTAATATGAGTTACTGATTGCAGTTGAAACAACTGATTGCAGCAGCTAAGTATGTGGGTGGAACCACTAATTAAAGAGGAATAAGACTGCATAGAGGGGACTTATGCTGTATTGTTTGCAGGGAGAAGGGGAGGTATTATGGTGATATTGTGAAACTGAAAAAATTTTGGTGCTAATTAATTATGCATGTGCGCACACAATTATATATATATATATATGTGTGTGTGTGTGTGTGTGTGTGTGTGTGTGTGTTTTATTTTATTTGTTAGAACAAAAAACATAATGTTTTTTGTTCTGACAAAGCCTAATTGATGGAAAATAAAGTCCAGCAATCACATACTAACATAAATCGGCTGTCAACTAATTTAGATGTTGTGCTTAGCCTATGAACATTATTAAAATAAGAAAATAACTAATTAAGAAAATGCTATACCTTTATTCATTCACATGAACATGGGCCTACACTCATCAGGAGCTTTGAATGGATCATTATTTGAATCAGGCCACTCTTTGCATATTTGCGCAGTAAATACTTAATTGATTAATCTAACCAAAATAAAATATTCAGACTTATTTTTTTTTGTATATATTATCAGAGATGAAAAATAGCCATTTAATATCTTATTTTAGACAAAGAATATTACAATACAGAAAAGTCCCAGTTATCCAAAACAACTGGAATCCACGGATATTTCAGTTAGTTGATTTTTTTGGATAATTGATTTTACATATGATCTGTCTACAGTACAAAAGTTATGCCAGAATAAAATTACATTATTTTCCATTTCTGAATTACACATTATGTATTGTATTTACTTTAGAGCTTTAAAATAATTGCCAGTGTTTATCTGCTTAAAAGATGCCCCTCTTCCTCGTTGCAGGATTCTGTATTTTCTTCAGACATATCAATTGGTTCTCACTCAGATTTACAGGAAACTCATTTTGAGACTGAGATATGGAATCATTTCTCTTAATTTCATGTTCTTCGTGATTCAGATAACTGTGTTCACAAGGTTAAGTTGCATAAGTAGTTAACCTATTTTCAAGATAAGAACCCAGAATTTGTGCCAAAAAAAAAAAAAAAGTGATCTCCCCCACCACTTGAGACTGATTAACTCAACTATGTTAGAAAAGGCCTAGAAAGAGTCCTCAAGATGGTGATAAATTTAAACCTAGACCCTTCTAAACAAATGAAGGAGAATTTTTAATTTATTTAAAACAAATATACTATACAAATTTGCACTTGAATGACAGTAATCCGAGATTACCCTGTCTAGAGAGTGATGTATTTAAGGTAGTTGCAGAGAAAAGATATAAGGATAATTATACAATCTGATATGAAGTTCTCCAGTGTATAAATCAGTGGTGAAGCCATATCGTATGTATTATACACATAAGATGAGGCTTAACCACCATTTCCAAACTTCATTCCCAAAATGGGGTTTTCAAATCCCATTTTGGGAATGATCTGGACCTGCCGGGAAGGGTAGAGTGAAAAGCAACGCTATTAGTTATTGATATAAAGCATTATTTATACTTGGAAAGATTTGTTTGTTTGTTATTTGGTTTTTTAGGAGCATATTGCTCCGGGGATATGCGGTGGTCATTCCCTGACTTTTCCGCATCCTCCGTATTTGGTGGTGACGGGCTCGAACCCCTGTCTAATCAAGAAGCGTGTGCTACGCACTGCTGCTCCTGTCCACCTGGCTATGGAGGCACCACTTGGAAAGACTCCAGTATTGTAAATGCAAATTCTGGAAACAAGGCATCTAAATAACCTAGTAATCTAAATAGGTTTTTAAGACTATAAAAGGATTGGATGAACTAAACTTTGACAATATCTTTTCACTTTCTTAGTATATGTGTGTTTAAGTTATGAAAGGATAACTGCTGACCAGTGGTGTGAAACTACAAATTCTGACTCCCTTTCTGCAAGGGTTTCGAGTGGGCCTCTTGTGCCCTTTAATAACCATGCAAAACCAATTATTGCCCCCTCCACTTCCAGGTGGCAGAGCCAGTGGTATAGTAGTTTTGCTATTGCTGCAGACTTATGAAAAATTTTCTTTTAGCTTAAGAGTTATTAGCTGTTAGGACAAACTGCAACCTAAAGTTGTGAAACTGGAGAGTTTATATAAATTTAAAGAACGGGTTAGTAAATCTCAGGAAGGAAATAGATGATAAGGGATATAAGGTATATATTATAGCTATTATTAATTATATAATTGAATATATTATAATTATTAATATAACAATAATATAATTGATAAAAGAGGGTATTGTTTCAAATGCAGGTTATTACAATACTTGAAACAGCTTCAAAAATAATGCTTTTCTGCATTAACTTTTGCAGTCAATCATGAGGGAATGCTGTGATCTATCCAGTGGCAGCACCCAGGCATATGTTCTTTAAAAGTCATTCCAGCTGTCCACATAATCAACCTAAAGTAATTAATATATTTTTTTAATTGTATAACATCATCCATTAGGCAAATCCATTAAAAACTCGAGGCATTTCCATGACTGGTTTCAGTACTTATTGGTCCATCATCTGACAGCAGGTAGCCCCACTAGCAACCTTGTATTGAGTAATGAATGGGTGTGTCGAAAATAAATTAGCAGCCAAGCAGTAGATTGTAATAAAACTCTGATGGAAAATATGACATCATTATTTGATGTTGTGGTTGAATGAAACTTTTGATGTTACATTTTAATGAAACTTCTGATTGAAAACAGAATAGCAATATTTGAAGCTTTTTCAAATACTGCAGTTTGCAATATTTGAAACAGCTTCTATAATAATAAAATAACACTTCTTTTTGTTACTGCATGTTAGTTATCTGCAAAAGTTAATGTAAAGGAACTTTATTTTAGAAGTTGTTTCAAATATTGTAATAACCTGCCTTTGAAACCCTCCCCCTCTTTTATTAATTATACTATAATATTGGCCTCATACAACTTCTATATAGGGTTTAATATATGTCAGATAAAAACACATAACCCACATAAAAGAAATAATGTTTCCAATTGGGATTTTATTACTGACTGCTTGGCTCCTTGTTTAGATTCAATATATCTATTCACTGCTTGACCAAGGTTGCTAGTAGAATGAACTGCTGTCTGATGATGTAACCAATAAGTTCCAAAGCTGGTCACAGCAGTGGCTTTACTTTTTAATGGATAACAGATTTGCCCAATGGATATTACCTGATTAAAAAATGATATTTATGTTGACTGAATGAGGAGTTTTAGTTGTTTCCAAAGAGCACATGCCCAAGCACTGTCTCCATAACATGCTGTTGATGGCAAAATTTAATGCAGAGAAGCATTATTTTAGAAGCTGTTTCAAATATAATAATAATTATTATTGCTCTTATATTATTTCTCCCTGATTGGAGGTTCCACCTTGCGACGAGTATTGCTACCAAGTACACAGGGTAGTTGTTGTTATGTCTGGTGTTACTGTTGGTCGAGAAACTCTCTGACTATCTTACAGGTGTTCGGGATTGCGACTTTCTGAAGTTCTGTGTAGGTGTTCGTTGGGAGACCTATTGCTGCTAGGCTATTATGTAGGGTCTTTGGCACCATATCAGTAGTTGACATGATGATCAGATAGTTGTTACTTGTTGCATATGCCACATCTTTTTGATCTCCTGTCTTAAGTTCGTGTGCTTCCTGATTTTTTCTCCATGGGTTCTGCAGGTTGCCAGTGTTGGGTACTGCTATGTCAATCAGATAGGTAGCCTTTTCTTTCAATTATTCGGTCTGTTGTTGTTATTTGGTTTTTAGGAGCATTAGCAACTAAGACCATATTGCTCCGGGGATATGCGGTGGTTATTTCCTGACCTTTCCGCATCCTCTGTATTTGGTGGTCATGGGCTCGAACCCCAGTCTGATCAAGAAGTGTGTGCTACGCGCTGCTGCTCCTGCCCACCTGGCTACGGAGCCACCTATGTTCAGTCTGTTGTGCAGGATTGTCTTATCCGTTATTATGGCATGGCCTCAGTACAGCTTGTGGGTTGGGGTCTCTAGTACTGCCTGGGGTTCGTACTTATAGTACGGTACACTTTATTTGATCAACTGCTATTTCCTTGCTTATTATTATTATTATTCATCTTTTATTTATTTTGAAACTAATGCTTCATAAGCATTAGTTTTTTCTGTCCATTATTTGTCAATTGTAATACTGTACTAATACTGTTGAAACAAGTTTGCCATTACTGAAATTGTAAGTGGCACCCTATATAGAATTCAGATGTTTACATTCCAATCTGGACAGAATTTACAATACTTGTGATTGGGGGGTACTGTGATATTCTGAAGGAGGCATTTTTATTACAGTCAACCATATTGCAAACAAGATGGCTGCCACTGAAATGTTATGTGTCATCTATTTAGGGCCTTGCATTTATAGACTGACTAACACTCGTATGGTAAGTACCATTCATCCATTTAAAACTCTTATGCATACAGTTTGATTCAAAAATTTACCATATATATTGTGAGGTGGAGAGGTTCCTGAGGATATTCTAATGCAGAATCACTGTTTCCTTTAAACAAGGTTAAGATGACTTCCATTATTGTCCATGTTGGAAGAAGTGAAAAGTAGGCTCCATTAGCTCTGTACAGAGATATCATTTCTAGAGTGTGTGACAAAAGTCACGGTTCTGTTGGGGGAAGAAGCAACACTTCATTCATAGAACTACATTTAATATTTTTAATATATAGTTCCACGGTATTAAATTTTTTGGAAGTGTTTTGGAAATTACATCACACATAACGATCAGTGAACTTGCACATTCTTTTGAACATCAACATAGCCATTATTAACTCCATTGTGTATGTTCACGGTTACTATAAAATTTCAGCTTAGTAGATTCCAGGATTATGGAAAGGTGTGCCTTTTACTTATTTTAATTTTATGATTAGAAGCACTGTGTGACCCCACTCATAACATTGGTGAACGAAGAGGAGTAGCATTAGCAGAGGCATATGATGCAAGAAAGCAAGCTTATGCAGCATCAGTCGAAAAAAAAAAAGAAAAACCCTTCCATTTCACACCTCCATTTGTTCCAAATGCCTGTCCAGCTCAGCCTTAAATTTATTTAGACTATCAACTTCCACAACAAAAGATGGAAGTCTGTTCCACCAATCAACTACCAGCTGGCTAAAGGCAAATTTCTGCATATCTATTCTACAACTGTCTTTCTTCAATTTGAAACTGTGTCCCCTCAGGTTCTTAATCTGAGCAAGAGGAAGAATCCTATCAGCATTCAGCTTTCTCAACCCATTCAAGGCCTTACACATCTCAATCAGATATTAAATTTATTTCTTCCAACTCATGTATTACTAATCTTGGTAAAACACCTCCCACCATTCCCAACACACGCTCCATTCAATGCCTCCTGTGGTCTTCCATCAAAAGGATGTCAGAAAGATTTTGACGAACCTTGATGCTAAGAAAGCTCCAGGTCCTGATGGTATTTCTCCACTTGTTCTCAAAACCTGTGCTCCTGAACTTACTCCTGTTCTTTGCCGCCTTTTTTCACTTTCTTATTCCAAAGGTGTTTTTCCTTCTGCTTGGAAATTTTCTCATATCCAGCCAGTTCCTAAAAAGGGTGACAAATTCCTCCCATCCAGTTATTGTCCCATTGCAATTACTTGTACTCTTTCTAAAGTAAACTGTTCAATGATCGCCAGTATGGATTCTGTCAGTGTCGATCCACGGGTGATATTTTGGCTTATGTTACCCATTTATGGACAAATTCAATGGAAAAGTTCGGGGAAATACAAGCAGTTGCTCATGACATCTCAAAGGCTTTCGATCTTGTTTGGCATAAAGGTCTTCTAAACAAGCTTCCATCTTATGGTTTGCCAACTGTTTTTTGTAATTGGTTATCCAGTTTTCTCTCTGATCGCTCACTGAAGGTTGATTGTAGATGGCTCTCTGTCTTCTAACTTTTCCACTAATGCTGTTGTCCCCCAAGGTTCAGTTCTTTCCCCCACTCTTTTCCTCTTGTATATTAATGACCTTCTTCCATTGACTGGCAATCCTATCCATAGTTTTGCCGATGATAGCACATTGCATTCCACTTTCCATTTTGAGAAACCTTGCCCTGCTCAACTTCTCGAAAATCTGCCACCAATTCCTTAAATGCCAATCTCCACGTAATTCTCCAGTGGGGCAAAGACAACTTAGTTGACTTCAATCCTTCTAAAACTCAGTCTTGTCTTATATCTCACAAAAAGGATTCTTCTTCTTCTCTGCTTATCTTTGGTGACACTCCAGTTTCTAGGCAAAATAATATTTTTTTGGGGATTACCCTGACTTCTAATATCTCTTGGCACAAGCACATTAGAAATATTGCTTCCTCTACATCTAAAAAACTTGGTTTTCTCTTTCACTCTTGGCATTTCTTTTCTTCCAATTGTCTGTACAAATTTCTTTTCTTCCAATTCTCTGTTCTTTTCTCTGTACAAATCACAAATCCGTCCTACCATGAAATATTGTTCTCACATCTGGGGCGCACCGCCCCAGATGTGAGAACAACCTCTCTCAGGCTTCTAGATTCCATTCAGAAGAGGGCAGTTAGGTTAATTAATGACTCCTCTCTAACAGAGTCTCTCCTTAGTCTGTCTCTTAGACATACTGTTTTTGCTGCATGCCTTTTCTACAGATACCTCCATGGGCACTGTTCTTCTGAATTGGCTTCTATAATTCCCACTCTTTCTCTCTTTCAAAACAATCCAAACACGTGCCGCCACCAGCCAACATCCATTTACTGTTCAACTTCAAACTCACAGAACCAACTTTTCATCTTTCTCGTTTATTCATTCAACTACTGTTTTCTGGAACAACTTTCCTCTGTACGTATCTCCTGAAAACTACAGTCTACAGAAGTTCAAGTCTAATGTCAACAAATATCTTTCATTTTCTCAACCTACAACCCAAGCATGGTACTAAGTACTATAGGTTCTAATACCTCTTGTGTTTGGGGTTTTCATAAAAAAAAAATATATATATATACACATACAGGCAACCCCATATAACATGGTACTTCTAGAACACGGTTTTGCTCCAACACGATTGATAAATTGTGGCAAACCTCACACAACACAATACTTATATCACGGTTAGAGCGAAACCTCACATAGCATGGTTATGTGAGGTTAGCAGCAGACCTCACATAACACGGTATTTTTGAGTTTTTGTGCAGGAAAAACCCTGGATGCAATTTTTCAACTTTTTTTTTTTTTTTTTTTTTTGTGAAAATTATTGCGAAATCCCTGTATTTTATTTTGTTGGAAAATCCCCGTGTTAGGTTCTGTGCTATTGAACTTGTGCTTTTTTGAGACCATTTGTGACTTTGAAGCATGCAGTTCGTGACTTTTAAGGTTTTTTTGTATGGTGATTTTGGTTTTTATTTGATTGTTTATAAATTTTTCTGGTATGTATTACTAAACTTTATTCTTAAGAACCGTATTGGAATAATTTCTTTGTTGGGAATTAAATCCTAGCCCTAAATTATGCCTAAGGAAAGTAAAAAAGCACCCTCAAAAGAAACTATTTCTCTAAAGTCAGATACAAATTTTGGATCGTCATAAAAAAAAGGTAAAGGATATCATACGTTGCAAAAATTTAAATTTTAATGAAGCAATCAATTCAGAGGATGATAGCACAAATGAAAATTTTGTTGTTGTTGTTGTTGTTATTTGGTTTTTAGGAGCATTAGCAACTAAGGCCATATTGCTCCGGGGATGTGCGATGGTCATTCCCTGACCTTTCCGCATCCTCCGTATTTGGTGGTCACAGGCTCAAACCCCGATCTAATCAAGAAGCATATGCTATGCACTGCTGCTCCTACCCACCTGGCTACAGAGGTGCCATGAAAATTTTGAAGTTCCAAATTTTACACTAAAAAGCATACAGGAAGGCATAAACTTAGCCGAGCAATTAGAATCTTACTTTTTGAGTGCAGCTCCTTCAACTGAAAGGAGCAAAAAGTTCAAAAGGGAGCTTCAAAAATGCTTAGCTTCATATTATGAAAAATACAAAGATCTATCAAGCAAAAGCAAACAAACCCAAATTACTGATTTTTTAAAGAGAGCAGAAGATACACAAAATGTAGATGCTGCAGAAGAAAGTTCAGAAGGTGATTATTATTATTATTATAATTAGTCATTTGGTACAAGGAAGCCTGAAGCTTTTGCTGCACCAACCAAAAAAAAAAAATTTCTGAGTTACCCCTGAGAGAGAGAGAGATATAGTCAGTCACAAATAGAAGGGAATTACCAAGAAAGAGAAGAACGATGATATCCAGCTCAGGATCCTGGGTGTGCCAAGCCCATACCAGATGTGAGCCCCTGGTGGTGTCACAGTGTGATTAATAGTGCATCCACTGACTAGTGAATATTTTTATATATAATTAATCTGGAAAAATAATAATAATACCCAATTATCTTTCATAAAAGTATTTTGATAATATATAATATAGGCATTTGTGTTTCAGACTTCAGTGTAATTATTTAATTGTGGAAATTTGCTTTGCCATGTTATACAAAATATTTAAGTTTTCTGAAAATAAATCTAGAGAGGGGAGTGGAGATGAATTTAGAGAAGAAAGTGACAAATGGAGTGATGATATTCTGAAACAGAGAAAATGTTTTCATTTGATTGTGCTTAGCAGTGAAGAAAAGGAAGAAAATTAAATGAATTTACATTATCTGACATATATGAATCACAGTTTGTATGACGTTTGTTAAGTTATTACTATTTTTAATAAAAATTAAGTTTCTGATTGTTATAAAAAAAAGGTGTATTTTTGTTAGGTTTTGGAACGTAACCACCCTTTTTGAACTGGTTCTTAGATCCCATATAACATGGTTTCACACTATACGAGATTTTATTTACTGTGTTACCTGTGTGTGTGTGTGTGTGTATATATATATATATATATATATATGAAGTGTCTATTGTCTTTGCCAAGTGCATTCATCTCCACAAACATCTTGACTCTTTGTGAACGGAGTTTCATGAAATTTTGTATTTGGCTCTTTTAGAAATATTTGTCTAGTCTTTCCATTTCATTAAAATTAGACAACTAGAAGTCTAGCAATTATTTTATTTTATTTATTGTTATTTTTTTAAAATCAATATAATAACTTATCCGTATACTTTTATATTTCAGCTGAAGCACCCAATGTTTTAAGTTGCTGAATGTTATGTGAATGATTGATATTATATTACAAATGGAAAATATGTCACTTGCACAGAAAGGAAAAGATCTTGGTTTAAGTACTGTGCACATGAAAGTTTCTTTTTTGGAGAGATTGTTTTATTATTGCAAATTTACTATATTAATCACAAGTTAGCATTAGTAGAGGCATATGATGCAAGAAAGGAAGCTTATGCAGCATCAGCCAAAAAAAAAAAACAAAAAAAAACCCCTTCCACTTCACCTCTCCGTTCTTCCGAAATACCTGTCCGCTGAGCCTTAAATTCATTTAGGCTATCAACTTCCACAACAAGGGATGGAAGTCTGTTTCACCAACCCGCTGGCTAAAGGCAAATTTCTGCACATCTATCCTACATCTGTCTTTGCTCAATTTGAATTTATGCCCTCTCAGGTGATTATTGTGAGCAAGAGGCAGTATCCCATCAGCATTGAGCATGCTCAAACCATTCAAGGCTTTGTACACCTCCATCAGATCACCTCGCCGGTACCTAGAATCCAGACACTATAATTTGCAAAACTTAAGCCTTTCTTTGTAACAGCACCCCTTCGTTCCGTTCACTAACCTTGTTGCCTTTCTCTGTACTCGTTCCAGCAGCTCTACATCTTTCTTAAAATGAGGCCTCCAGACCTGTATACAGTACTCAAGGTGTGGCCTGACCATTGCCTTATACAAGGGAATAATCACCTCTCTATCCCTGCTAGAAAATTCCTGTATATCATTGATAAGACACCATGAGCTACTCTTGAAGCCCGTCTGCACTGCTCAGAGAACTTCATATCTGCCTGCACAACCACCCCCAAGTCCCTTTCATTCTCTACCACTGTCAGTGTAGTACCGCAGAGTTGATACGTTGCTCTGGGGTTGCTGTTTCCCATGTGTAGTACTTTACATTTGTCAATGTTAAACTTCATTTGCCACCTCTCAGCCCATCTGCTCAACCTTTCCAGATCCTGTTACAGCAGCATAGTGTCAGTAGTGTCCTTGACAACCCTGCCAACCTTTGTATCGTCTGCAAACTTGGACATTAAGCCCGATATACCATCATCAATATCATTTATAAATACAGAAAACAATAATGGACCCAACACTGAGCCCTGAGGGACTCCACTAATAACATCAGTCCACGATGAGCAGTGTCCATTGATTACCACTCTCTGTCTTCTCCCCCTCAACCACCCCTTTATCCATAGCAGCAATTTGCCTCCAATGTCACACTGCTCCAATTTGTGTAGCAGTCTTCCATGTGCAACAGTATCAAAAGCCTTTCTAAGATCCAAGTATATAATATCAAAGTTATTCCCTGCATCCAGTTCTTTTGTGACTGCATCATAGTATCCAATCAAGTCATATCATATAACCCCTCCTCCCTTCCTATCCTCTCTATCCTTTCTGTAGACGTTGTACTCCCCAAATTCCAGTTCTGCATTACTTATATCTGTGTGAAACCACGTCTCTGATATCCCAACAATATCTGCCTTTGATGCTTTGAGCAATACCTCAAATTCATCAAATTTATTTACCAATCTCCTAGCATTGGTGTACACACAAGTATACATGCACCTGTTCTTTTTCTTAGCTAACCTAACACAACCCATGTGTTTACTTTTACCCCAATGACTCCCAGCAGTCTCTGAAATATCCTGCATCTTATTTTCCAAGCCGCTGCTCATTCCAATAGAAGCAGTGCAAGAATCACTTTCACCTCTGCCAGTGGCTACTGTTAATCTATTAGTCCTTGTGTCCTCCCAATCTAGCAGTTTTCCGACCCACCTAACACTGCCTCGATAGCATCAGCAAACATCCTTGCATCCTTTCTATTTAAGTGTATCCCATCCCTGTAGAAGCAGTCTCTCCTGTTAACAAGTACAGACCAGGCTGAAAAAAATTCTACCCCTTGAGCCTTGCACAATCTTTCCAGGGCCGAATTGATCGACAGGGCTCTCATCATATACTCCCTCCTATCGTGTTGGGGCAGAATTGCAGACACTTTCAAATTCAACCCTAACTCACGGCTTTTTTTCAACAGTGACCTGTACTTGTTAAGTAATTCCGCCGGTCTCCTACTTAATTGTTGAAGTTAAACATAAGAATGGCACTTGGGATGGATAGGATCCATCCAGTTATATTAAAAGAGGCAGCAAATGAGGTAAACAAACCCTTAGCCATAATTATGAGAGCACTTTTGGATTCAGGGGGGGGTCCCCTTGGACTAGAGATGTGCAAATGTATCCCAAGTATAAAGGGGTTCAAAGGGTGACATGAGTAATTACAGACCTGTTGGCTTAAATTCTATTCCAGGGAAAATAATGAAGTCACTGGTTAAAGAAGTAATGCAGGACCATCCGGACAAAACTGCAGTAACACTTCACACGTGGCATGGGTTTGTTAATAAGAAATTTTGTCTGACCAATTTGGTTGGATACTATGATGCAGCGACAAAGGAACTGGATCCAAAAAATAATTTTGATATCATATACTGTACATGGATTTCAGAAAAGCTTTTGATACTGTTGCACATAAAAGACTGTTGTACAGTACAAATGGGAGCAGTGTGGCATTCAGAGAGTAGTTATCAATGGACATTGCTCTTTGTAGACTGAGAGCAATGTCCATTAAGCGAGTTCTCCCAGGGTTCAGTGCTAGGCCCATTGTTAATATTCTATATTTATTAATGATATTGATGAAGGCATATCAGGCTTAATGCCCAAGTTTGTAGATGATACAAAAAGATTGGCAGGGTAGATAGTGACAGTAATGATGGTATGCTACTGCAACAGGATCTAGAAAAATTACGCAGATGGGGTAACAGTGATTCCAGAGTAACATACCAATTGTGTGATACCACACTCAGGGTACTGGAAAACGAAAAACACCATAGAGTAATTGTGTAGTCAAATATGAAGTTGTCTGAGCAATGCAGACAGGCTGCCAGGATAGCTCATGGAGTTTTGTGAATGATATACAGGAATTTTGCTAGCTGGGATAAGGAGGTGATTATCCCATTATATAATGCAATGGTCAGGCCACATCATGAGTACTGCATACAGTACTCAAGATCTGGTGGCGTTATTTTAGGAAGGATGTAGAGCTGCTGGAGTGGGTACAAGAGAGTGGCAGCAATATTATTATTATTATTATTATTATTATTAGCCATATGGTACAAGGAAGCCTGAGGCTTATGCTGCACCAGCCAAAAAGAAAAAAAAAAAAAAAATTCCCCCCAAGTTACCCCCTGAGAGAGAGAGAGAGAGAGAGAGAGAGAGAGAGAGAGAGAGAGAGAGAGAGAAGTATAAAGGAATCACCAAGAAAGAGAAGAATGATGATATCCAGCTCAGGACCCTGGGTTTGCCAAGCCCATATTCACCAGATGTGAGCCCCCGGGGGCTCGCCGGTTGTGAGCCCCCGGGGTGAGGGAAAGAGGTGCATTTACCAAAAAAGGCTTCATTTCTGAAAATTGTATCATCTGGAGAGTAGAACCTGCAAAGTGATTTTATTGAGGTGTTTAAGGCTTTGAATGAATTGAGCAAACTTAGTGCTGATAGGATTCTTTCTCTTGACAGACTACGTACAGTGGTGTATAAATTCAAATTGAGGAAGGATAGTTACAGAATAGATGTGTGGATGTTTGCCTTTAGCCAGCTGGTGGTTGAATGTTGGAAAGAACTTACATATGTTGTTGTGGAAGTGGATAGCTTTACTACTTTATTAAATTCAAGGAATGACTAGACAAACTACTGCAGGGAATAGATAGGTAAAATGAGAAGTTTTTTTGGCTGATGATGTACGAGCTTGCTTTCTTGCATCATTTGCTACTACTAATGGCGCACTATGGCCATAGATGCCAATGCACCTAAAAAATTCCCAAACAAACAGCTACTACTAATACTAATACATTAGTTACTTTTTTGCTTCTCTTAATCACATGAAAATAGAAATTCATTTAATTTCAAAGAAAAATTAAATTCAATTAAAAAAAAAAGAATTGAATGTACCTGAAATGTGACACACTACATACATTTTCGAATATGTATTTCTTGCTTTCACTCAAATACCATTCTGCTCATTCAGGAGTAATTTAGTGTTTTCAAAGGTCATATTTGTCATAGTTTGTCTATTGAGTAGAGTGGAAAAAAGCTTTACAGTTGCCAATATCTGGTATATGATTTTACTTGACTACTAACTGATTTAAGGCTGTTCTCTATAAGAATTACTTGCTTGTATTATTTTTTAATACTTTAATAATATAGTACTAAAAGAGTTTAGGACTGAAAGTCTCTGACTACAGAAATTTACTAGATGAATGTGCTTAGGGCACTCAAATGTAATAATATAGCAAATAATGTAAATGACATATTAAATATTTTGTCAGAATGACATACATTTATGATGAATTTAAATATTATTTTTTACACATTTAATCAGTTAGTCTTTATTGTATAAGTAAAATATGTTGAATAAATTGTGACTTTTCCTTTCTTGATTTGCTTTTAAAGATGCAAACATTTTTAGTGCATGCCTAATCAGTATGCCTCTTAAATTTCATTGTCTTGAGCTTAAAAATGCTCACATTTGTATTATAAAAGCTATAAGTATTTTAAAAAGTTATCACTATTTTCACCTCTCTCTCTCTACCCATCCTGCTGCTGTTGTGTGTATCTGTGAGTGTGAGTATTCATGTATGTATTGTTATAGGTATAGAATTGTTTTGCTTGAAGCTTAGCCTATTTGGTACTTTTTTTTAGTAGAAGGGTATACATAAAAGTAGTGCTTTATTTAGTTTTTTTTTTTGGGAGTGAGAGGTTTTATAATAATTGTTTTCTAAACAAACCTGCCTTGCTGTATGTTTGATACATCTTTAGGCCTATCCTACCTATTATGGTACTGTGCACTATCCTTCCAATGTATCTGCTAGTGCTGTTACTGCTGCTGCTGCTTCCACAACTGCTCCACCACAGGTGACACATTTTTAAGGGTTACTTTGCTTTTCTCTTTGTTTAAAACTTTTGTGTGAAAATTTTCTTGTGCATGCATATATAATTACTTTATCGGCCTTCATTCTTGAGCTTAACCACCCAAACGGCCTGGTTTCAATTAACACAGAGCAGTGTTTATTTTAATGCTCTTATTAATAAAATTATTAGTTGCCTGGCAAGATATGCTACTAACAACACCATTTTTGTTTTGGATGTGATCATTGGCCTATTGGAAAACATACATTTAATTATGATATTAAACTTGACAATGTCTAATTTATAAATGGAACCAAAATTATTCTATTTATAAATTAATAAATAGAACAGTTTTTTTTTAAATTAATGAACAGAACAACTTTGAAAATAGACTTATTTTTTAATTAAAAAAATAAATAAATAAAACAATCAAATGCAGTGCCCGAGACACATAAAAATCTGGTTTACAAAATGGGATGAAGTGCTTCCAAAAATCAGTTGTTTAAAAAATTATTGAATTGTTAATATTATTAATATAGATATAAAAATTCAGTAAATCGGGCATTTTTGTATAGAACATCAGCAAATCGAGCATTTTTTTTATAGAAACTTTTTAAAACTGAATTTTAAAAAGTTTTATTTAATAATTGTGTTTAAACATTGGATTGTTTTATTGTTGTTCTTCAGAGACTGCCTGGGTGGTTAATATAAATTTTACATTA
This sequence comes from Mastigoproctus giganteus, assembly GCF_048544385.1. Taxonomy (NCBI): domain Eukaryota; kingdom Metazoa; phylum Arthropoda; class Arachnida; order Uropygi; family Thelyphonidae; genus Mastigoproctus; species Mastigoproctus giganteus. Next base: position 10,649,029 of record NC_143577.1, read on the forward strand.
AAAATGAAAGATTAATATATATATATATATTTATAAATACAGTTGCTCTGAAAAGTTTTATAAATTATTAGTTTTTAGATGCTTTAATGTTTTTGATGACTGAGGAAAGTTCAGCATTTTTCTTTAAAAATTATATTTTTTATTATAATGTTATATGATTTCTTTCTTTGCACTATTAAAATAAACACTAGTCTTTTAATCTTTTTAGTCATTAAACACATTTTACCAACTCTGTACAAGTGTTTGAACCAATTTTTTTGTTCACCTGTCTTCAATAAATAATGTAAACAAAAAAATTAATATGGGAATTCAGAAATTCTCTAGTTCCTAAGTTGTAAAAGTATGATATACAAAGGGCATTCAAATGAAAACTGCAAAACCAACATAAAATGCATATTATGCAAAGTTGATGATAATCTTATGTAATTTTATTGATAGAAGCCTGTTGGTAACACTGACTACTCACGTGGCACCATCTTCTGGTGTTATTTGGAAAAAGTCATTTTCAAGTGGCAGTACTCTTGCAGTCACATACCATGGTAGAGATGCAATCAGTAATCCAATTTTTAAATACACTAATATACTGTGCTTGAATAGTAATATGACAAGGAAACTGTTGCATTAACATTGAAGAAACTACCACAGTATGCAAGATTACTGTTGATTCACTGCAAGGAGCTACACTTTCAAAAAAGTATGTGCTCGATGGATTCTTTTTGTTATTCCTCAATGGATTTAAGGGATACATCAAGGAATAATGAACTCCACTGAAGGAAATGGAGTTCATTATTCTAAGATGGTTTCCTCCTTCTTGGACAGTTTGAGCATGAAGGAGGAAACCATCTTAGAATATAAGTGACTGGAGATGAATCCTGGGTGCACTTTCTAGTGCACTATTATGCACCAGAAAGCAAATGTACAAGTCCATAGTGGCATCATGCAGGCTCACTGATTGAGAAAGTGTCTATATCCAAGCATCAACTGGGAAAGTGTTATTTGCTGTATTCTGGTATCATAAAGGAATGATTCTTGAACATTATTTGGAGAGAGGAGAAACAATGACAAATACTATGATGTACTTCTGAACCAATTAAAACCAGCAATTCAAAATAAACATCAGCTTGCTATCCTCAGGTTTATGCATGATAACACTTGCTCTTCCTCACATTTCTCATTCTACAGTGAATCATATATGGGAGATGAAGTTTGAGGTATTGTTCCATCCTCCATATTCATTAAACTTAGCCACACTAAGTTTTGAATATAATGGTGCACCAATTGTTTCAGCATCAATCACAGAAATCCAGACAGTGCCATGTTGGAGGAAGTGTATTAAATGTAATGGGGACTACATTGAAGATTGATATGCATAAAGTCCTTGCTTGTGAAATACAGCTTTCACTTAACTTTTGCAACTTTCATTTGAATTATCTTTTTCTAGAGCTCAATATTTATATAGAAAGGTATATAAATATTGAACTCTAGAAAGCATGCTGCTGCTGCTTATTTTATAAAGGAATTAAAAGTGAATAAGTTTGACTGCATAAGTCTTAAAATCAAATTCTACAAGTAAAAATACTTTATGTAGCCTTCTCAGTTTGGGAATTTGTCAATTTCAGCTTAGAAATTTTTAAAATCAGACCACTTATAAGTTATCTAAAAAAAATTAGCAAATGAATGTAAAAGCTTGCTATTTCCAATATCTGCACACTGTTGATATTTGAAAATTTTCATTCATAAATTTTCAGCTGTTATATTATTAGAGTTAATAAATACTTATTTAATTGATATATTTTTCAGTTTTAAAGTTTAGCTTAAGATGTTTTTAAAATATCAGTACCAAATCTGTTATACACAGTGAGAATGTAACATACTTAGGTCACTTTGGCAGTAGAATTGAATTCTTCTGGGACTATTAGGCTTCCAATTGCAGCAAAAGCTTTGTTATTAGCCATTCATATTTAGGGTTTTATGGTTATCTGAGCATCTTTTCAATCTAGGAATAATCGGTGAATAACAATAGTAAAACTAAGATTTTGGATATGCAACCAACATAATATAAGTATAGAACAAAATGTAAAGAGGATTGTAACATCTATTCAAACTAAACATTTACGCATTTTCTCTTAAATATTGCTGATACATGTAGATGTAGACCATGATGCAGAAATGCAAATAACTGTAGTATTCATTTCTCACAAACAAGCTTGAATGACCAGATCATACAGAAGGCATTTGAATAGTTCGTGGTCTGAGTATGAAAGAATAGTGGCACAGTGTTAAAATTTTCTGTACTTAATGTATAACACTTCAAATAGTAACCAACCAAGTTTCATGCAGTTTCAGTAACATATTTTTTTTTTAATTACAGGTCCTGTAGTTGTGTGAATGATGGAAGATGAACAAACGCAGTTGCCCTGCAGTTATCCAATATTTGGGAATAAAGGAACTAATGACAAAGGCAATTCATGAGGATATGGTTTCAAAATTGGAGGAGGATGCCTCTTTCTATTCCGTGGTTAAGGAGTGGGCAGCAGAATTTAAACAAGGAAGGGAGTGCCTGGAAGATGACCCACACTGTGAAAGACCTGCAATGTCCATCACTCCAGAAGTTGTGGACAGTGTGCATTGATCTGGTGATGAGTGATCAACAAGTGACAGTTCAGTACATCGCCAGTGTCTTGGGCATCTCATCTGAACATGTGTACCACATAATAACAGAGGTTATCATTCTGAAAAAGGTGTTAGCATGATGGGTTCCAAAGTTGTTGACAGCAAATCAAAAATGCACAAGAGTTATCAAGTCAAGTGAACATTTTCATTTTCAAGCAGATTCAACAGATTTCCTTGCAGGGTTTGTGACCATAGATGAGATGGGCCATCACTTTCAGCCAAAGGAGTGGTCCAAATGGTGGAAACACTGGTCTTCTCCCCTCCAAAGAAAGCCAAGTTGATTCCTTCTGCTGGCAAGGTGATAGCATCAGTTTTTGGGATGCTGATGAAGTGTTGCTAATGGATTACCTTCAGGAAGGTCAAATGGTGACAGGGGCATATTATGCAGATCTTGAGTCATTTGCACGAAAACATCAAAGAAAAATGCTGTAGAAACCTCAGAAAAAGGAGGTTTGTTCCACCAGGACAACACACTTGAAGTCTGTCATTGCCATGGCTGCACTGCATGAGTGCAACTTTGAAATTTTGAACCATCTCCCATATTCACCAGATCTAGCACCTTCAGACTTTCACCTAGTTCCTAATTTGAAAAAATACCTAGCTGCCATCCATTTTCCCGTCTACAGTAATATCATTGCTACAGTGGATGCATTCTTGGAGGCCCAAGGGAAAACTTTCTTTGCGGCAGGAATTAATACATTGCAGCATCAGTGGCAAAAGTGTTTTGATTCCAAAGGGGATTAAAAGTAATATCTTACCGGAATCCTCAAATAAACCCTTCATACCCAGGCCATGAACTTTTCAAATATCCCATAACAGAGAACTTTCTTTTATATATCAGTTACCACCAAGCAGTAAGTAATTATTTTAGTTTTGAATTTTAATTTGATATGTGGTATTTAAATAGCTGATCATGTAATACTTGAATGCCCCTTCTTTATAATATATACATCTTCATTATAATATATAATAAGTAAGTTCTACAGAAAAAGGAAATAAAAATATCGTGTCACTAATTTTTTTTTGCTATAAAAGGGATATGGACCATGATGAGTTGCATTTTTTCGAATTTGTCTGTAAGGATAAACTCCTGTAACTGATCTGTTCAAAAAAAATAAACATGTCAGTTACTAGAGCTTTTTGGTTAACTGAATGCTGGATAACAAAGCTTTTACTTTACTATTTTCTCTGCAGAAAATCGTCTACCTCCTTCAGATCTGCTACTGTAGTAGACCATTAAAAAACATCTGTGGAGAATCTGTTCAAGAATTTTGCATGTGGGGGGGGCAGAATTTGTAGTTTCATTATTGTTATATGCTATTCAACTTCCTGCTAGATCTTTCACTTTTGAAGTAAATTTTTATAGATTAGTATTTTGCTTGCCCATGCAGACCGAATGGCTTCATCATAGATCGATAAATGGAGGGTGAAGAAATGAAAATTCATGCCTACGATTCATTGGCTGGCTAAAAGAAAACTTCCTACAATCTAGTCTAAACCTCTTCCCCTGTTTATGGCCATTAGTTCTAGAATTTTTTATAACAAAATTCGAGAACTAATGTTCTAGAATTAAGTGAAAATTCTTCCTTCATTTACTTTACCAACTCATCTCAGAGCCTTATGAACCTTTCAGGTCCTGTCCCTTATGAACTTCACTCAGGTCCTGTCTAAGGTGCCTAGTTACCAAACGCCGACTGGGCTAGCCAGGTGGGTAAAGTGCCTGCCTGGCAACCCAAAGGTCGTGGGTTTGAATCCCGCCTCGGGCTTGGATCAAAGTACTGCAAAAACCTTGGGAGGTGCATTATGGCCACAGAAGCCGATGCGCCAACAACTACCAAAAAAAAAAAGTTACCAAACTCTGTTTGTTTGTTATTTGGTTTTTAGGAGCATTAGCAACTAAGGCCATATTGTTCCGGGGATATGCGGCGGTCATTCCCTGACCTTTCCGCATTCTCCGTATTTGGTGGTCATGGGCTCGAACCCCGGTCTGATCAAGAAGCGTGTGCTACACACTGCTGCTCCTGCCCACCTGGCTACTGAGGCACCTCTTTCCTTATATGGGTGTTCTTTTGCCAATCTAACCATATGAGTTGCCCATCTTTGGACCCTTTCAAAAAGCTCAGTATCATTTTTACAGATGAGATCTCCATATTTGGATATAGTATTCCAAATGGAGTCTTATGATTGTCTTATACAGTGGAATTGTTACCTCCCTATCTCTGCAGGATATTGTATGAAATATCAATAGGACACCATGGGCTTTCCTGGCTGCCTGTTTACACTGCTCAGAAAACTCCATATCTGCCTGTAACTCCCAGAACCTATTCTTCTTCAATTATTTATAATTCATCTCCACCAAGTATAAAAGTTATTTTGGGGGTTGTTATTCCCCAAGTGTAAGGCTTTACATTTTGCTGTAATAAAACATGAGGTGTAACAATAAAGTTGCAGGACTGGTGCGATAAGAAGAAGACAAAATGAGGCAGCTGAAAAATGGTTTTATTTTTATTACCTGATTGAATGCACTTATTACACTGTTCTAAAAGTTTCTGAAAAGAGTCATTGAAGGCATCCACAGAGCTGGAATGAGTACAGAGAAGGGTAACAAGATTAGTGAATGGAACAAAGGGTTGCTATTACAAAGAAAGGCTTAAGTTTTGCAAATTACAGTGCATAGAGACTAGGCACCTGCGAGGTGATCTGATTGAGGTGTATAAAGATTTGGATGGTTTGAGCATACTCAATGTTGATGGGATTCTTCCTCTTGCTCAGAATAATTGCCTGAGAGGGCATAAATTCAAATTGAGGAAAGACAGTTGTAGGATAGATGCGTTTTAGCCAGCGGGTGGTTGATTGCCTGAACAAACTTCCATCTGTTGTTGTAGAAGTTGATAGCTTAAATAGATTCAACGTTTTTTTTCTTGCATAATGTGCCTTTGCTAATGCTAATGTAATGAAAAATGTAACTGCTGAACTGAACTAATGTTCAGTTTGGCAGTTACATTTTACAAAAGTCTCTTTCCTTTTCTTCTTCCTCTTTCGCCTTGGGAAAGAGGAAGAAGTCCACTGGTGCTAGATTGGGAGAGTAGGGTGGGTGGTTGATCTGCACAATGATTTGTTTTGTCAGAAATGTCTTCACAAGTGTGGAAAGGGGGCATTGTCGTGCAACAAAAATCAACTGTCTCTCTTGAAATTGTAGCTTCACTTGGGAAACGCACTTGGAGTCTTTGAAGCACCTGCACTTAGAATGCAGCATCAACTGTCTCCCCTTCAGGTACAAATTCCTTGTGAATCACACCCCATTTGTTTAAAAATGTGATCAGCATCGTCTTGACCCTGAACTTCTGTGAACAAAACTTTTTTGAGCCTTGGTGATAATTTTGAAGTTCATTGAATTCTGTGATGCATATTCTCTGAGTTGTTGATGAGCAGAAGCAACAAAGAATGCCATCATGTGAAGACTTCATCCAGACTTGTCAAGACATTCCTAATTTCTTTGACTGAAATATCCAACACAATCAAGGAAATTAGGATTGACTTGACAAGTGAGGCTGTGCCACACTTGTTAAGTCAATGTTGAGGCTGTGTGGCACAAATTTTGTGCAAACCTTCCTTATTCATATCCAACCCATCAGCCATCATTCTGAGTGTCAAACAATGATCTCTTGCCACAGCTTCCCAAACTTTTGCAACTCTCATTTCAGGAGGCTGAGAGACACCCACTTCTTGGGTCATTATGAACGTTCTCACATCCATCTTTGATCTGATTATACCACTCACACACACTACACACTAGTAAAAGTTAACATTTTATTACCATAAACAGTTTTTAACATTTCACACATTTCTGTTTTACAGCTTTACTCAGTGTAAAGCAAAATTTGATATTCATTCATTGTTCCATTGCAAAATCATGAATGACACAGAGCATTAATGCTACTAACGAAACTGGTTATTACTTGCAACCTGTTAGTCTGCTCAACAATGTGTACCACCATCTGTTGGAGGAAGTTTTGAACTACAGCATACCACTTCGGTAGGTGCCTCCGTAGCCAGGTGGGAAGGAGCAGCAGTGCATAGCACACGCTTCTTGATTTAGACCGGGGTTCGAGCCCGTCACCACCAAATATGGAGGATGTGGAAAGATCAGGGAATGACCATCGCATATCCCAGAGCAATATGGCCTTAGTTGCTAATGCTCCTAAAAACCAAATAACAAACAAACAAACTACTTCGGTTTATTTTTGAACTTGTAACCATGACCGCAACACACTAGTCCAGGAACTTTATTGCCACACCTTGTAGTTGCCACTTTTCTGACCAACTTGAAGCCTGTTCAAGTCATCCTGAAGGAGTGCTGCTCCCACTTATCATTAATCACTCTCCCAACCTTTATGTTGGCTAGAAATTTTGACTTCATGCTCCTTATCCCTTCATTGGTGTCATTTATGAAAATGAGAAATGACAATGGTCCAAAAACCAGTCTTTGGGAACCACACTTCTGGCATTACACTGATGTGAAGAATATCCATTATGGATTGCAGCCACCATGTAATCCATCTTATAATCTTTCTGGTAATCCCAAAATATTTCAGTGTATACAGTAAACTCCCATGAGGTACTGAGTCGAATGCCTTGCTAAATCCAAATAAGCTATGTTGAAATTGTTCCCTGCATCCATCTCATGAGTAACTATGTCAAAATAGCTTAGCAAGTTATTTAAGCATTATTTTCCCTTAACAAAGCCATGTTGTATGTTCTTCAGAATGCCATTTATATCTAAATGTCCCTGGATTGCACTCTTAATCATTGCTCAGAACTTCATTTATATATTCTGATACATTGACATTTCTCCCATCCAAAGGAATCTCTCCTGAGTCTAATAATGCCTCATAATTAACCTGAATGATTCAATACACTCTCTGGCACCTCTGCCAGAATTGCTGGGTATATTCCATCAACTCCAGAAGCCTCACTTGCTTTAGGCTCAAAAGTTTTTCTAATAAACAGTCATCTGTAATTACAAAATTACTAATTTCATATGTCTCAGTCTCACTTGCAGAGTCTGTGCTCAGCATGAAGGGTCTTTTGTCAGTAAAGACCTATTCAAAGTACCTGTTCAATTCATCCACAACATCAGCTGGGTTATCTAAGACTTTCTCACACCCAGTACACAAGGGTCCATTCTGATTTGTTTTTTCTTCTTTCTATTCACTTAGATAGTATGACTCAGAGCTGTAATACTCAATATGTTCTACGTTGATATTAATATTTGCAAAATAATAAGAGGAGTTTACCTCAATATACATACAGAAGTGTACTATATTGAGGTCAACTCCTCTTATTATTTTACAAATCTTTCTTTTCACATACATAAAAAAACTTCTTGTCTCCCATTCTTTGCCCTCTTAGCCAGTGCTTTCTTATACTCAGCCTTGACCTCCTTAAGCTTACCCGTGGTACTATTACAGGTAAACTTGGAGCTGTTGTAAGTTTTATAGCTTGCTCTAACTTATCTGTACTATCTTTTTCTGCTCTATTAGACTTGCCAGTTCCGTTTGCATCCATCCCAGCATCCTTCTCATGATATATTTTCTTAATGGTATTTATGCATTCATGGCCTCCATGATTATTGCTTTAAAGGTATTCCTTGATTCTAATATATTCACCCTCCCTTTGTAATCTGTCCAATTAATAGATGCCACACAGTGCCTGAAACTGCCATAGTGCCCTTTTCTGAAATTAAACCCTTACCATTACCTTTAACTAGTGCAGTCATCTTTTTTCATCTTCCAAGTAATAACTGTGTCATTACTACCTGCCAATGATTCTTCTACATTATACCCTGTGATGTCATCTGATTTGTGAGTAATGATGAAGACAAGACTCTCTCTAATATGCTGGTACAAATAATAATCTTGACTTGGTACGTCATGCCCTTAGTTTCTCATGTGCCATAAAACTCAAATCAAATAATAATCAGCTTGTTTATTTAAAAATTTTGTTCCCCGTGTTGAGTTTTCCTCCCACTTATTCCAATCGATTTGGGGATGATTGAAATCATACATAGTAAGACATTCACATTTGCTTATCCATTCCATTTTTTTTTTTTTTTTTTTTTTTTGGCTGATGCTATATAAGCTTGCTTTCTTGCATCATGTGCCCTTGCTAATGCTAATCTGCATGTAGAGATTCTTGTCATACTTTTTCTGGTGTGTAGATTAGTTCCAGTGATATTATACCTGTGCTTCCAGCTAAATCACACCAAACAGATTCTATTCTGATAGGCATAATTTAGCTAACGCTCTTCACTCTCAGGTTGCATTTGATAAAAAATGCAACCCCACACCTCTTTTATGTTCTGTATCCTTCCCAAATCCATTATACTCACCATAGTGGAACTCATCATTCCCAATTTCCAGCTATCATCAGATTTCTGTTAGCTCTACTATGTCAGCATTACTAAGTATTCTTCTATAGTTTACTATCCTGACTCACCCTTTAAAGTTATTTAGGTTTGTTTCCTTAGCTTTATCTTCCCGCTCATTTTAAACATTGCCACCCTCAAAATCTTGCCAATATCAGCTGTGTTGTAACAAACAATAATTCTAAAGATGTGTGTAAGTATTACTTTTATCCATATCATCAGATAAACATGTGTATATATTATCTTTTTTTCCCCTAACTAGCAGTTTCCCTGAACACTTAAGGTATTCTCAATAATACTGGCAAAAACCCTTGCACAAATGAATACTGTCTCTAAAAATAGATTCCTCCTACCTACAAGTGCAGGCCACACTAATAAAAATTTTCCCACTGAGCCTTTGCAGAGTCCCTCAGGTCTTAAGTTAATCCACAAGGCTTTCGGCATGTAATCCTTCCTGTTGTGTCTGGTCAGAATTGCAGACATACGCGTTCAGACCTAACTATATGATGAGAGCCTTATCAATCAATTCAGCCCTGAAGAGATTGTGCAAGGCTCATGGGATAGAATTTTTCTCAGAATGGTTTGGGCTTGTTAACAGGAGAGACTAGGATAGTCTTCTACAGGGATAGGATACACTTAAATAGAAAGGATGCAAGAATATTTGCTGATGCTATCGAGTAGTGTTAGGTGGGTCAGAAAACTGCTAGCTTTAGGGTATACACAGATTAACAGAATAACAATAGCTGCAGGCAAAGCAAAAATGAGAGTAGGAGTGTGTTAGAGGCTTAATGACTCTGATCAGTACAAAGAAAAACTGTACAGAGAAATAGAGTGGGCCAGTAAATCAGAATGTCTTATAATAGGGGATTTTAACTTCCCAGATATTGACTGGAACTTGTGGGATGGTCACTCTAAGAATAGCAAAAATTTTGTGAATTTATTCGATGATGGTTTCCTACAGCAGCATGTTTGAGAGGCAACCAAAGGGAGTAATACTCTTGATCTGATTATGAGCAGTGATTATTCAAGTGTTAAGAATCTGCAGTTAAATGAAAGCCTTGTGGATTAACTTAAGACCTGAGGGACTCTGCAAAGGCTCAGTGGGAAAATTTTTATTAGTGTGGCCTGCACTTGTAGGTAGGAGGAATCTATTTTTAGAGACAGTATTCATTTGTGCAAGGGTTTTTGCTAGGTGTCAGTGATCACAGTGTACTGATGTGGCATTTACTTAAATATATAACAACCATCATGTGAAAAGAAAGGGTTTTTGCTTTCAGAAAGAAGCCTATGGTGGTCTTAGACAGTTTTTATATTCTATACAGTGGGACCAACTGTGATGCATTACCAACAGCAAATTATAAATGGGAAGCATTCAAGGAATTAATCTTGGAAGTAACTAGGCTTTTCAACAACCAAGAAATGCTGTTCAAGGTTTAGGCCAAAATGGTTGTCAGATGAACTAATGAGACTCGTGACAGACACGAAAAATGCATGGGATGCATATAATAATTATCAGGCGACATAAAAGCCAGTAGTAGATATAATCTAGTCTGTAATCAACTCACAAAGGAGATTTGGAACTGCGTGACTAATCTACAAAGTAGATTATTCACAAAAGAGATATGGCGAAGGCAGATTATGAAAAAATCTTTGATCATGTACAGCTAGCTGACAATCTGAATGAGTATTTTCCCTCTACATTCACACATGAGGAGTTTTGTACAGAAGTGGCGACCAGAAGTTTATCAAACTAACAGAGAGCTAAGTAATTTTCTAATAGCTGAGAGGTTTGTTTGTTTGTTATTTGGTTTTTAGGAGTATTAGCAACTAAGGCCATATTGCTCCGGGGATATGCGGTGGTCATTCCCTGACCTTTCCGCATCCTCCGTATTTGGTGGGCACAGGCTCGAACTCCGGTCTAATCAAGAAGCATGTGCTATGCACTGCTGCTCCTACCCACCTGGCTACGGAGGCGCCCCTAACTGAGAGGACAGTGGAGGAGAAATTGTTGAAGTTAAATATAAGAAAGTTACCTGAGGTGGACGGTCTCTATCCAGTCATATTAAAGGAGGCAGCAAAGGAAGTAAGCAAACCCTTACCCATAATTATGAGAGCTTCCTTGGACTCAGGGGGTGGTCCCCATGGACTGGAGATGTGAAATGTGTCCCCAATTCATAAAGGGGAACAAAGCGTGATGCAGGTAATTACAGACCTGTCAGTCTAACTTCTGTTCTAGGGAAAACAATGGAGTCACTGGTTAAGGAAGCGATGCAGGATCATCTAGACAAGACTGTAGTTATAGTTCAGACACAGCATGGGTTTGTTAATGGGAAGTCTTGTCTAAAAAATTCGATTTCATACTGTGATGTGGTCACAAAGGAACTGAATGCAAAGAATAATTTTGATATCATATGCTTGTATTTTAGGAAAGCCTTTGCTGTTGTTGCATATAAAAGGCTGCTGTACAAATTGGAGCAGTATGGCATTGAGGGAAAGTTGCTGCAGTGGATAAAAGGATGGTTGAGTAGGAGAAGACAGAGTCATAATTAATGGGCCCTGATCATTGTGGACTAACGTTATTGGTGGAATCCCTCAAGGTTCGTGGCCAGTTTTGTTTTCTATATTTATCAAATGATACTGATGAAGGTATAACAGGCTCAATGTCCAAGCTTGCAGATGACACAAAGGTTGTGCAGGGTTATTAATGACTGTACGATGGTACGCTGCTGCAACAGGATCTGGAAAATTTGGGCAGATGGTTTGAGAGGTGGCAACTAAAGTTTAACATTGACAAATGCAAAGTATGGCACATAGATAGCAGTAACCCCAAAGTAACATGCAAACTGTATAGTACTACACTCATGATAATACAGAATGAAAAATACCTGGGGATAATTGTGCAGTCAGATATGAAGGTTTCCAGAAGACAGGTGCCAGAGCAGCTTATGGGGTCTTGTCAATGACATACCAGGAACTTTGCTAGCAGGGATAAGGAGGTGATTATCCCTTTGTATAAGGCAATGGTCAGGCCACACGTTGAGAAATGCATACAGGTCTGGAGGCCTCATTTTAGGAAGGATGTAGAGCTGCTGGAACAAGTACAGGGAAGGGCAACAAGATTGGTGAGTGGAAAAAAGTTACGAAGAAAGGCTTAAGTTTTTCAAACTGCAGCATCTGGAGACTAGGCACCTGCGAGGTGATCTGATTGAGGTGTATAAGGATTTGAATGGATTGTGCAAGCTCAGAGCTGATGGGATTCTTCCTCTTGCTCAAATTATGCTTGCTTTTTTTGATTTACTTGAAGAGGCATAAATTCAAACTCAGAAAAGACAGTTGGAAAATAGATGGGCAGAAATTTTCCTTTAGCCAGGGAGTGTTAGTTGCTAGAACAAACTTCTATTTGTTGTTGTGGAAGTTGATAGCTTAAATGAGTTGAAGGAAGAACTGGACAGGTATTTCGGATGAACGGAGGGGTGAAATGGAAGTGGGTTTTTTTTTTTTTTTTTTGGCTGATGCTGTATAAGCTTGCTTTCTTGCATCATATGCCACTAATAACACAGACTGCAACGGCCTCTAAGTGAGTACGTAGTGATATGTATTTCGATGGAAATGTATGTTTCACTAAAATGGCAACACTTCCACAGCTGTATTTGTTTTATCACTGTCTCTTCTGAAGAGATTATAATTTTTAATAGAGGGAGACGAGACACTTTGGAAGTCAAGTTGGTTTCCTGCAAACATATGCCTACTGGATTATAATGAGTGATAAAATTGAGAAAAGACAGCTGTAGAATAGATGTGTGGAAATGTGCCGAAAAATTCACACAACCATTCACACAATGGTTGTGAATTTTTTTTTTTTTGGCTGATGCTACATAAGCTCATACACTCGCTTTCTTGCATCACATACCACTATTACTATTACTGGCAAAATTTCCAAATTGGTATAAACTAAATCTTATATGCTGTCCTAGAAGCCTATCTGAAAACTTCATATTAGGCTATTTAATTACTTCTAAGTTTTTTTTAAATTACCTTTAGTTTGCCATTTCTTGGGTAATATGTTAATTTGAGATTACCAATAGCAAAATGCAGTCAAAAAAAAAATTAACTAAAATATGAAAGTGAACCATATTCATTTACCCCCCCCCCCACACCTTATTTTGACCACCCTGTATTCCATTTTTTCCATCGATACCCTCCAAGAATTTTGTTTACTTCTCCTTTGAGTTTATTCAACCCATCCACTTCCTTAACAACAAACAGAAGCTTGTTCCAACAATCAACCACCTGCTGGCTGCATAAAAACTTCTGCACATCTATCCTTCCTCAACTGAAATTTATGCAACCTCATGTGTGTAGTCTCTGCAAGTGAAAGAATACCGTTAACATTCAGCTTACGCGATGCATTCAAGGCTTTAAACACCTCAATTGGATCTCCCTGCTGGTGCCTGGTCTCGAGACACTGCAATTTGCAAAACGGAAACCTTTCTATATAAGAGCGCCCTTCACCAATCTTGTTGCAATTCTCTGCACCTGTTCCAGCAGATCTACATCCTTCCTAAAGTGAAGCCTCCAGACCTGTATACGGTAATAAAGATGATGCAGCCTGACCATGGACTTATACAGAAGGATAATCACCTTCTGATCCCTGCTAGCAAAGTTTCTGTATATCATTGACAAAACCCCATGAGCTGAACTGGCAGCATATCTACTACCGCTACTACTTTTATCATTACCATGGTTGCATCCATGTGAATGTGAATAGCATTATTAGAGTGTAACAAATGTGGTCATTGTCATAGGCACCAAATGGAGTTAAAGAAAATACTCAGAATAATTAAAAATTTAGGATTTATTTTAAAAATATGATTATGATTGTTATTACAGAACAATGCCAAATGGAAAACTATTACTAACAGAATGTAGAAATACTGCTCTGAATCTGTAAGATCATACTGGAGAAAAATCCAGCACAGGATATTACATCTGGTATAACCGTGAATGTTTGTAGTAGTAGTAGTAGTGGCATGTGATTCAAGAAAGCAAGTGTATGAGCTTATGCAGCATCAGCCAAAAAAAAAAAAAAAAAAATCACACCATTGCCTCCAAATGCTTGTCCAGTTCCTCCTTAAATTTATTCAACCTATCAACTTCCACAACAACAGATGGAAGTTTGTTCCAGCAATTAACCACCCGCTGGCTAAGGCAAATTTCCGCACATCTATTCTACATCTGTCTTTTCTTAATTTGAATTTATGCCACCTTAGGTTCGTAATCTGAACAAGTGGAAGGATCCCATCAGAATTCAGCGTGCTCAACCCATCCAAGGCCTTATATACCTCAATCAGATCACCGCACAGGTGCCTAGTCTCCAGCCACTGCAATTTGCAGAACTTAAGCCTCTCTTGGTAAGAGGATCCCTTCATTCTCCTCACCAATCTTGTTGCCCTTCTCTGTACACGCTCAAGTAAATCTACATCCTTCCTAAAATGAGGCCTCCAGACCTGTACGCAGTACTCAAGGCGTGGCCTGACCATTGCCTTATACAGAGGGATAATTACCTCCTTTTCCCTGCTAGCAAACTTCCTATATATCATTGACAAAACCCCATGACCTGCCCTGGCAGCCTGTCTGCATTGCTCAGAAAACTTCATATCTGACTGCACAATTACTCCCAGGTGTTTTTCATTTTCTACCACCTTAAGTGTAGTACCACACAGTTGGTACGTTTCTCTGGGGTTACTTCTACCCATATGCAGTACTTTGCATTTGTCAAGGCTAAACTTCAGTTGCCACTTCTTAGCCCATCTGCCCAAATTATCTAGATCCTGTTGCAGTAGCACACTGCCATTAGTGTCATTAACAACCCTGCCAACCTTTGTATCATCTGCAAACTTCGACATTAAGCCTGATATACCTTCATCAATATCATTGATAAATATACAGAACAACAGTGGACCTAACACCAAACCCTTTGGGACTCCACTAATAACATTAGTCCACGAAGAGCAGCACCCATTGATTACCGCCCTGTGTCTTCTCCCACTTAACCATCCTTTTATCCATTGTAGCAACTTACCCTTAATACCATTCTGCTCCAATTTGTACAATAGTCTTCCATGCGCAACAGTGTCAAAAGCTTTCCTGAAATCCAAATATATGATATCAAAATTATTTTTTGCATCCAGTTCCTTTGAAACCACATCATAATATCCTATCAAATTTGTCAAACAAGACTTTCCCTTAACAAACCCATGCAGTGTCTGAATTATTGCTGCAGTCTTGTCTAGATGATCCTGCAATGCATCTTTAACCAGTGACTCCATTATTTTACCCGGAACAGAAGTTAAACTAACTGGTCTGTAATTACTCGTGTCACCCTTCGATCCCCCTTTGTGAATTGGGGATACATTTGCACATCTCCAGTCCGTGGGAACCTCCCCTGAGTCCAAAGACGCTCTCATAATTATGGCTAAGGGTTTGCTTAGTTGCTTTGCCGCCTCCTTTAATATAACTGGATAGATCCCATCCACCCCAGGTGCTTTTCTTATGTTTAACTTCAACAATTTCTCCTCCACTTTGCTTTCAGTTATTCCAAAATCATTAAGTATCCTGCTACAATTTGATAACCTTCTGCCATTTTTAAACCTTAATAATTCCTCATGTGTGAATGTAGATGCAAAATACTCATTCAGTTTGTTTGCTATCTGAGCAGGATCATCAGCAGTCGAACTATCGATGTCAAGTGGTGGACCAATCAGATTCATCCCCTTCCTTTTAGAGTTTATATAAGTAAAGAGATCCTTGCTGTTTTTCTTAGCATCTTTTGCCAAGGATTTGTTGTAATCTGCCTTCGCCTGCCTAACCTCCTTTGTCACCTGATTACAGAGTAGCTTATATCTGCCGTAGGCTTCTGAGTCGCTTGATAATTTATATGCATCCCGTGCATTTTTCTTCTCTATTACGAGTCTCATTAGTTCATTAGATAACCATTTAGGCCTAAACCTTGAACAATATTTCTTAATAGGTATGAAACTTTTAGTAGCTTCCACGATTAATTCCTTGAACGCTTCCCACTTAGAATTTACTGTTGTTCACATCGTCAGTTGATCCCACTGTACAGATTTTAAAAACTGTCGGAGAGCACTGTACTCACCTTTACGGAAGCAAAAACCCTTTCCTTTACCCCTGATGGTAATTAAATCTTTAAGTAAATCCCACATCAGTACACTGTGATCACTGCCACCTAGTGGTTCCTTTATCTGCAAATTCTTAATACACGAATGATCACTGCTGATAACCAGATCAAGAGTATTACTTTCTCTGGTTGCCTCTCGAACATGCTGCTGCAGAAAACAATCATCCAATAAAGCCACAAAAGTCTGACTAGTGTGTGAGTGACCAACCCACAAGTTCCAGTCAATATCTTGGAAGTTAAAATCCCCCATTATAAGACATTCCAATTTACTAGCCCACTCTATTTCTCTGTACAATTGTTCATTGTACTCATTCGAGTCATTAGGCCTATAACACACTCCTACTCTTATTTTTGCTTTCGCAGTGCTTATGTTACACCAAACTGACTCAACAGTGCACTGTTCATCTATATCAGCTGGATGCACTTCTTTTGATGTAATGTTTTTCTTAATTAACAGCATAACACCACCTCCCTTTCTATCCTGTCTATCCTCTCTGTACACATTGTACTCCCCAAATTCCAGTTCAGCATTCCTTATATCTGTGTGACACCACGTCTCTGCTATCCCAACAATATCCGCCTTTGATGTCTTGACCAACACTTCAAATTCATCAAATTTATTTACTATACTTCTAGCATTGGTATACGTGCAAGCTTGTTTGTTGTTGTTTGTTATTTGGTTTTTAGGAGCATTACGTGCAAGCATACTTGCTCCTACTCCTATTCTTAGTTACCCTAACACATCACATATACCCACCTATTTCAGGATGACTGCCATCCGTCCCTGAAACCCCTAACACCCCACGCTCCAGGTCGCTACTTATTCTAATAGAAGTTGTGCAAGAATCACCTTCACCTCTGCCTATGGCTACTGTTAAACTATTAGTCCTTGTATCCCCCCAAGCTATCAGTTTTCCGACCCACCTAACACTGCCTCGATAGCATCAGCAAATATTCTTGCACCCTTTCTATTTAAGTGTATCCCATCTCTATAGAAACAGTCTCTCCTGTTAACAAGTACAGTCCAAGCTGAAAAAAATTCTACCCCTTGAGCCTTGTACATTCTTTCCAGGGCCGAATTGATCGACAAGGCTCTCATCATATACTCCCTTCTATCGTGTCTGGGCAGAATTGCAGACACTTTCAAATTCAATCCTAATTCTCGGCTTTTGTTCAACAGTGACCTGTACTTGTTAAGTAATTCTGCCGGTCTCCTACTCCTAATATCATTAGTGCCAACGTTTACAACTATATCACCTTTTGTGAACTTAAAAGATGATATCCGCTCTACAACGTCATCAACCTTTGCCCCTGGCAGACATACCCTGGTCCTGTTGCACCTATCCTTTTTACAAAGCATGTTCCCCGTTTCCCTGACAATAGAGTCGCCAACAACTACTAGTTCCTGTGTGACCAGCGCATTCTGCCTTGGGGGTTGCCGCTGTGTTGTGTGATGACCAAGTGCAAGCTCTCCCATTGATGTGGACAGCTGAGAGCCTGATGGGCCCCTCAATTTAGATCTTTCGAGGGCATCCACCGTGTCCTTCAAACTCTCATATAGGCCCATAACAACGGTGATTTGTCGCCTGATTTCCTTACACTCCTTACATTGCACACACACACACACACAAAGACATCCCCCATGGCAATGTCATGTTCCGTTCCAGAGAGTTCGGCAAACATTTCACAAGTTGCACGTTTTTTTAGGCTGTGATGCATTCGAGAATCGCCCCTCTCAGTTCTTCCCCCGAGTCACAGCACTCCTGCCACTTTGTGCCCGTTGCTTTGCTGCTCTAGTTTGGGGCATGATACTTTAAATTAATAAAATCAATAAATTAAATTAATTAAATGTCAATACTACGCTATCTAATAGAAACAGTGAAGCGTATTACTCTAAATTATACGTTAGAGCTACCTAACTACCTTAATTAAAAATTTGAATTCCCTACCACTATATACAAAAACAATGGCTGCAAGATTCGAACGAAATAACGGTTTTACGTATGTATTACATATATCTACAAAAACTGTTTATCTAAATTAAAATAAAAATAACCAGCGTAACTATAACTATAAGACTACGTATTAAGTACAATATAAAATAACAACTATGTAAATAAAAAGGCAAACACTTATTGTTTTTCGGAGCCTGCAACTCACAGCTGTAATTTTTAAAGAGAGTCAGCGCCCTCGCCTTCTTGTATGAGAAGGAAACAAACCATGAACAAAGTGCATGACAAAATCTGTGTGGTGGTACATCCACATGTAGAAACTACACCATGGCAAACATATGGTGATAAATCTTAATTCATTTTTGCGGGAATGTTTAGTTATTTAGTTATTAGCATTAGCATTAGTAGAGGCATATGATGCAAGAAAGCAAGCTTATGCAGCATCAGCCAAAAAAAAAAAAAAAAAAAAAACCACTTCCACTTCACCCCTCTGTTTGTTCAAAATACCTGTCCAGCTGAGCCTTAAACTTATTTTGGCTGTCAACCTCCACCACAAGGGATGGAAGTCTGTTCCACCAACCAACCACCCGCTGGCTAAAGGCAAATTTCCGCACGTCTATCCTACATCTGTCTTTCCTCAATTTGAATTTATGCCCTCTCAGGTGATTTTTCTGAGCTAGAGGAAGAATCCCATCAGCATTGAGCATGCTTAAACCATTCAAGGCTTTATACACCACTATCAGATCACCTCGCAGGTGCCTAGTCTCCAGACACTGTCATTTGCAAAACTTAAGCCTTTCTTTGTAAGAGCACCCTTTTGTTCCATTCACTAATCTTGTTGCCCTTCTCTGTACTCGTTCCAGCAGCTCTACATCCTTCTTGAAATGAGGCCTCCAGACCTGTATACAGTACTCAAGGTGTGGCCTGACCATTGCCTTATACAAGGGAATAATCACCACCTTATCCCTGTTAGAAAAATTTACCCTACTCAAGACAAGACACCATGAGCTACTCTTGCAGTTCATCTGCACTGCTCAGAGAACTTAATATCTTCCTGCACAATTACACCCAGGTCCTTCTCATTCTCTACCACTGTCAGTGTAGTACCACAGAGTTGATACGTTGCTCTGGGGTTGCTGTTTCCCATATGTAGTACTTTACATTTGTCAATGTTAAACTTCATTTGCCACCTCTCAGCCCATCTGCTCAACCTTTCCAGATCCTGTTGCAGGAGCATTGCATCAGTAGTGTCCTTAACAACCCTGCCAACCTTTGTATCGTCTGCAAACTTGGACATTAAGGTTGATATACCATCATCAATATCATTTATAAATACAGAAAACAATAATGGACCCAACACTGAACCCTGTGAGACTCCACTAATAACATTAGTCCACGATGAGCAGTGTCATTGATTACCACTCTCTGTCTTCTCCCCCTCAACGATCCCTTTATCTATTGCAGCAATTTGCCTCCAATGCCACACTGCTCCAATTTGTGCAGCAGTCTTCCATGTGCAACTGTATCAAAAGCCTTTCTAAGATCCAAATATACAATATCAAAGTTATTCCCTGCATCCAGTTCTATTGTGACTGCATCATAGTATCCAATCAAATTGGTCAGGCAAGACTTTCCCTTAACAAAACCATGCTGTGTCCGAGCTATAACTGAAGTCTTGTCTAGATGATCCTGCAGTGCTTCTTTAACCAGTGTCTCCATTAATTTTCCTGGAACAGAAGTTAAACTCACAGGTCTATAATTACTTGTGTCAGCCTTTGATCTTCCTTTGTGAATTGGGGTCACATTTGCACAACTCCAGTCTATGGGTACCTCCCCTGAGTCCAAAGAAGCTCTCATAATTATGGCTAAGGGTTTGATAACTTCTTTTGCTGCTTCCTTTAATATAACTGGATAGATCCCATCCACCCTGGGTGCCTTTTTTATGTTTATCCTTAACAATTTCTCCTCCACTTTCCTCTCAGTTATTACAAAATCATCTAGCTCACTGCCAGAGTTTACTTCACCTCTGGCATTCCCCTTCCTGAATAACTCCTCATGTGTGAATATAGATGAAAAATACTTGTTTAGTTTGTTAGCCATCTGAGCAGGATCCTCAACTGTTGAACCATCAATATCCGTGAACCAATCTGATACATCCCTTTCCTTCTAGAGTTTACATAGGTAAAGAACTCTATTCTGTTTTTCTTTGCATCCTTTACCAAGGATTTCTCATAATGTGCCTTTGACTGCCTAATCTCCTTTGTGACTTGGTTACAGACCAGCTTATATGTATCCCATGCATTTTTCTTCTCTACCATATGTCTTATCTGATATCCATTTAGGCCTAAACCTTGAACAATATTTCTTAGTTGGTATGTAAAGCCTAGTAGCTTCCAAGATAAGTTCTTTGAATGCTTCCCATTTTGAATTTGCTGTCGGTAACATCATCAGGCAGAATTGGTACATCATCAGTTGGTCCCACTGTATAGAATTTATATACTGGCTCAGACCATCATACTCGCCTTTACGAAAGCAAAAACCCTTCCCTTTACCCCTGATCGTAGATACCTCTTTGAGTAAATCCCACTTCAGCACACTGTGATCACTGCCACCTAGTGGTTCCTTTATCTGCAGATTCTTGATGCATGAAGAATCACTACTGATAATCAGATCAAGAGTATTACTCCCTCTAGTTGTCTCCCGAACATGCTGATGTAGAAAACAATCATCCAGCAAATCCACAAAAGCCTTGCTAGCATGTGAGTGACCAACCCACAAATTCCAGTCAATATCTGAGAAATTAAAATCCCCCATTATAAGACTCTCTGATGTACTGGCCCCCTCTATTTCCCTGTACAGTTTCTTATTATACTCATCAGAGTCATTAGGCCTATAGCACCCTCCTACTCTCAATTTTGATCTCCCAATGCTTATGTCACACCAAACTGACTCGACACTGCACTCTCCAGCGATGTCGACTGGCTTCACTTCCTTGGATTTTGTGTGTCTTAACTACTAGCATAACCACTCCTCCCTTCCTATCCTGTCTATCCTTTCTGTACACATTGTACTCCCCAAATTCCAGTTCCACATTCCTTATATCTGTGTGACACCATGTCTCTGATATCCCAACAATATCTGCCTTTGATGTTTTATGCAATACCTCAAATTCATCAAATTTATTTACCAAACTCCTAGCATTGGTTTACACGCAAGTATACATGCACCTGTTCTTTTTCTTAGCTACCCTAACACAGCCCATGTGTTTACTTGCACCACAATGACTCCCAGCAGTCTCTGAAATATCCTGCATCTTGTTTTCCAGGCTGCTGCTCATTCCAGTAGAAGCAGTGCAAGAATCACTTTCACCTCTGCCAGTGGCTACTGTTAATCTATTAGTCCTTGTGTCCCCCCCCAAGCTAGCAGTTTTCTGACCCACCTAACCCTGCCTCGATAGCATCAGCAAATATTCTTGCACCCTTTCTATTTAAGTGTATCCCATCCCTGTAGAAGCAGTCTCTCCTCTTAAGAAGTACAGACAAGGCTGAAAAAAATTCTACCCCTTGAGCCTTGCACAATCTTTCCAGGGCCGAATCGATCGACAGGGCTCTCATCATATACTCCCTCCTATCGTGTCTGGGCAGAATTGCAGACACTTTCAAATTCAACCCTAATTCACGGCTTTTTTTTTCAACAGTGACCTGTACTTGTTAAGTAATTCTGTCGGTCTCCTACTCTTAATATCATTAGTGTCAATGTGTACAACTATATCACCTTTTCTGCCCTTAAAAGATGATATCCGCTCTACAACGTCATCAACCTTATGTTTAGCTATTGTTTAGCTAAGAAACTTCCATCTGTCATTGTGGAAGTTGATAGGTTAAATAAATTTAAGGAACTGGACAAACATTTAGAGGGAATGGATGTGTGAATTTTTTTTTTTTTTTTTTTTTTGCCGGATGCTGTATAAGCTCATACGCTTGCTTTCTGCATCACATGCGACGATTACTGTTACTATTAAAGAGTACTACTCTCTCAACAGTCATCCAATAAATCCATAAAAGTCTTGCTATTGTGTGAGTGACCAAGCCACAAGTTCCAGTTAGTATCTGTAAAGTTAAAATCCCCCTTTATAAGTCATTCTGATTTACTGGCTCACTCTATTTCTCTGTACAGTTGTTCGTTGTACTCATGAGGGCGATTAGGCCTATAGCACACTCCTACTCTCATTTTTACTTTCTCAGTACTTATGTCACATCAAACTGACTTAACATTGTATTCACTGGCAACTGGTCTTTAATAAAGTTTAGACATGGAAATAAACAATATAATACGTATAGAAGGAAGTGTAGGAAGCAAATTAAACCTTTGTTTGTAATAAAAGAGAAATTTCAAAAGGCAAATTAACTGTTTATAATATAGTTTTTAAGCAATTTGGAGCCAAGAGCTTGGTAAGAATGAAAGAATTGACCAGAAATTTGAGCCTTCAGAAATGAGAAATTTTAAGAAGTGTAAATGGAAATAAAAAGGAAGCATTTTTCAAGGCTGTATTACAAAGAGCAATCAATAAGAAGAAATCTTGAAGTAAAAGTTAAATGTGAAGCAAATTTGTATTAAGTTGTGTACATGAGTTTTTATGAAGAACTTTTTCATAGTACTCTCATGACGGTTTAATTTTAGCAGAAAATGGGGGTTATTATTATTTCCGTATTCTTTCACTTTTTTTAGTTCAGACCTACCCCTTTAGTTTGTCTGTATCATTCAGTTACTGATACTTACAACAATCCACAGCCACCATTTATTCAATCACCTACAATACCCTTTGCAAAGCACATTTTACTAACTAGTTTACCAAAAAAATATATGTAGTATCCTATCTCTTGCTGAACATTTCAAAAACAGCAGTAAGGAAAACTTAATGGTAATTAATTAATAAAAGCTTATGGCAGTTTAAAGTGGTTTTGAATACCAGCATCTTTCAATGAATACTGCGGTATTCAGATTTCAGAAAAAAAATATATATATTAACTATTGTCTGAAATAACTGAAATTTAATATATTGCATTAAATGACTAATCACATGATAACTGAGTTCATAACTATTAAGATAATGTTGTACTGTATTTTATTTTTTATGCAAATTCCAAATAACATAAAATAATAAAATATATTCTGATTACAACATTCAAAAGTGTAACAAATTATCAAGCAGTGGAAGAATGTAGGAAAACAAATCTATTATTTAAATACAATTTTTAAGTTCATCTGAAAATAACTTTTTTTCCATTTTACTTAATGCTATCACTGCATTAACTCTAATATAGTTACTGTTTTAACTAATATATGTTTAATAACATCAGTCTGCATTTTAAGAAAAGTTCTCTGGTGCTTTCTGCTGATAAGAAATCTGAACTACAATTTTTAATGGAAATTGCAAAAATTACTTGGAATTTACTGTATTACATCAGATTTTTTTTATGAATTAAAAAATATATATATTGGTAGAGATTTGCCTGGTTTGTTTTGTATTTTTACCCACTTTTTGTATATTTGTATTTTTACCAAAACTTTCTTGGTATTACAGTTGTTCAGAATTCTTCTGACATCTTTTTCTCAAATCAAGGAAGTTGCTGCATGGATGGTATGGTGGGAGGTGATTTACCAAGCTTGTCAATACAGAAGAAGAAAAGTAGGATGCATTTAAACTATCAGGTGTTAAAGAAGGGGGAATATAGATGGAATTGAATTTTTTTATTAATAACTGTAATGCAGTGCAGTTATTAGCTTTGCAAATTTCAATGTAGGCATAAAATGAAGCTGGTGATTTGGATACCAACCAGTTGTAATATGCTACATTCTTGGATGGACTTGACACATTTATTGGAAAACCAAGATTTGACAATTAAAAGAGAAACAGAAATCATGAATCATCTCATTTCACATTATTACAATGCCAAACATGATGAAGCTGATAATGGCTGAGAAAAAGGGGGGGTCCATCAGAGAGAGACCATCGATTTCTGGTCTGAGGTGCTTAGATGTTCACTAACATTGACTGACTTTGTACTTTGAAGGGTTTTGGAGGAAAATATCAAGAAAGTTGGGTTTGTGGTTAGGATAATCTGATAAGATCATTAGTAATTATAAAAGCCTCAGTATCTCAACCAGCTGGAGCCATATAACTAGAAAATTGAAGACAACTAAAGTTCTGCACATTAAAATTATCAAGGAAAATAAATTTGCTGTTAGGAAAGTTAGACTAAAGAAAGTAGAATTTAAGTGTTCCAGCTTAAAAGTGAAAGGAATCATAAAACAAATAATTTGAGCAAGTGAGATGAATGGTGGTTGTGGCAACTGGTAATTGAAATTTTGTCAGAAATATTAAATGAGGCTTGGTGGATTATAGATGGAAATGGGCATCAGTGAAATTGGAACCGAGAACACATATATTTTTAAAATAGTAGTAGTAGTAATGGCATGGGGGCGCCTCCGTAGCCAGGTGGGAAGGAGCAGTAGTGCGTAGCACACGCTTCTTGATTAGACTGGGGTTCGAGCCCGTCACCACCAAATACAGAGGGTGCGGAAAGGTCAGGGAATGACCACGCATATCCCGGAGCAATATGTCCTTAGTTGCTAATGCTCCTAAAAACCAAAATAACAACAACAAAGTACAGTAGTGGCATGTGATGCAAGAAAGCAAGTGTATGAGCTTATGCAGCATCAGCTAAAAAAAAAAAAAAAAAAAAAAAATCACACCATTCCCTCCAAATGCCTGTCCAGTTCCTCCTTAAATTTATTTAACCTATCAACTTCCACAACGACAGATGGAAGTTTGTTCCGGCAATTAACCATCCGCTGGCTAAAGGCAAATTTCCGCACATCTATTCTACATCTGTCTTTTCTTAATTTGAATTTATGCCCCCTTAGGTTCGTAATCTGAACAAGTGGAAGGATCCCATAAGAATTCAGCATGCTCAATCCATTCAGGGCCTTGCACACCTCAATCAGATCACTGCGCAGGTGCCTAGTCTCCAGCCACTGCAATTTGCAGAACTTAAGCCTCTCTTGGTAAGAGGATCCTTTCATTCCCCTCACCAATCTTGTTGCCCTTCTCTGTACATGCTCAAGCAAATCTATATCCTTCCTAAAATGAGGCCTCCAGACCTGTATGCAGTACTCAAGGTGTGGCCTGACCATTGCCTTATACAGAGGGACAATGGGACAATCACCTCCTTTTCCCTGCTAGCAAAATTCCTATAAATCATTGACAAAACCCTATGACCTGCCCTGGCAGCCTGTCTACATTGCTCAGAAAACTTGATATCTGACTGCACAATTACTCCCAGGTCTTTTCCATTTTCTACCACCTTAAGTGTAGTACCACACAGTTGGTACGTTTCTCTGGGGGTTACTTCTACCCATATGCAGTACTTTGCATTTGTCAAGGTTAAACTTCAGTTGCCACTTCTTAGCCCATCTGCCCAAATTATCTAGATCCTGTTGCAGTAGCACACTGCCATTAGTGTCATTAACAACCCTGCCAACCTTTGTATCATCTGCAAACTTCGACACTAAGCCTGATATACCTTCATCAGTATCATTGATAAATATACAGAACAACAGAGGACCCAACGTCGAACCCTATGGGACTCCACTAATGAGTGAGGAAGTTATTGGGTGATTTAGATAAGCTTTTTTGTATTAGTTTGACTATTCATGGTGTATTGAGTAGATTAGGTAAAAGCAGAGAAGTAACATTCATGACTTAATTATAAATTTTTGAGTATGATATACACACATACCACCAAAAACATGCCCATCTCCTTGACATAACATGGCCTCAACAGCACATCCTGCACATTCACAACTTGACTTCCTCCGCCAGTAGCTGCCAGAGTTGAGGCAGCAAGAGGGAGCAGATCTGAATGCCTTCTAGAAAGTTACCATTAGGTTTAATCCAGTGGATTATTACCATCTTGTGAAAACTGTATATCCAGTGGATTGTTTAACTGCCATCCTGAACCCTTGAAATGTATGGAATATTGGGTCTTGCCATGATGCTCATCATAACCTCAAAAACACTGGACTTAGAAATTTGTTGTGCATTATGTAGGGCATTTACTGAATGCTAGTTAAACTCTGCCTGAGTACATTGTGATGATACATAACTCTATTATGTATCATCAC
Organism: Mastigoproctus giganteus; assembly: GCF_048544385.1. Taxonomy (NCBI): domain Eukaryota; kingdom Metazoa; phylum Arthropoda; class Arachnida; order Uropygi; family Thelyphonidae; genus Mastigoproctus; species Mastigoproctus giganteus. The sequence goes on from NC_143577.1 coordinate 10,675,469, forward strand.
ATAACAGTGAAAATTGTTATATGATGATATCGCTGGATATATGTGTTATGTGATGATATCGCTGGATATATGGAATGATATGTGATGATGAAAAATGCTGGATATCGGTATATAATGCTATATCTGTGTATTATGTGTCTTGTGTTGTTTCTGACTACTCTACTTATTGGCCCACACTCACAGGAAGGTAGAGGTTAACCCTGTGTGTGCCGGCAATCCTATACCCTAGGAGCCTAAAAATAATAATAATAAAAGAAAAATCAAATAGCATAAACAAAAAAGGAAGAGGAGAGAAATTAAAGAGAGGGGAAAATCCTACACTTGAACAAAGCCAGTGTCAACAAAATTGTGCAGTCAGATATGAAGTTCTCTGAGAAGTACAGATGGGCTGCTAAGACAGCTCACAGGTTTTTGTCAATGATACATATACAGGAATTTACAGCAGGGATATGGAGTAGTTATTCCATTGTATAAGGCAATGGTTAGGCTACATCTTGAGTGCTGGAAAGAGATCTAGAATCCTCATTTTAGGAAGAGTGTGGATCTGTTGGAACGAGTGCAAAGAAGAACATTAGTGTGTGGGGTTGGGGGGTACCTTTACCAAGAAAGGCTTCAGTTTTGGAAATTTCAGCATCTGGAAACTAAGCACTTGTGAGGAAATCTGCTTGAGGTTAAGTCTTTGAATAGATTGAATAGGTTAAATGTTAATAGCATCCTTACTCTTCAGATAATACACATAAGGGGGCAATCATCCCTCCTCAAGGGTTCATGAGGAGGGATGATTGTAGGATAGATGTGTGGAAATATGCTTTCAGTAGTTGATTATTTGGAATAAAGTTCCATCTGGTGTCATAGAAGTGGGTAATTTAAATTTATGGAAGAATTAGACAAATTATTAGAGGTGATGTGGGAAGTGTATTTTTTTTATTTATTTATTTTTTTATTATTATTATTATTTTGTCTGATGCTATATAAGCTTGCATTCTTTGCTGCTACTAATACTGAAATCCCGCACTGGTGCCAGCACATTTACAGACTCATCCAAGAAACAGAATAGCAGAAAGAGAAGATAAGTGTAATAAAAAAAATTAAAGAAAAAGTTTAATTCTTCACAGACTTGGGTCAGTGGCAGCACAAATGTTAGGAACCTGGAAGAACAAGAGCAGGAACAGGAATTTTTTACTAGAGTAAAAATTTAAAGAAAAAGTTTTTAATTCTGCATGGACCTAGGGTCAATGCCACCATGAATGTTAGGAAACTAGAGGAACAGGAGCAGGAACTGGAGGCAGAACAAAGTCTTGAAGCAGCAGGAAATTTTCTTTGGATTCTAAGAAGGTATTTTCAGAGCTGGAGTAAAGGTACTAGAAAAAGTAGAGAGACTGTTGGAGACTGCTGTACTATGGACAAAAATTTGTCTTCCAAAACTATACCTTCAGAAAAGACACTACGTGCAAGAAGAGATGGAGAGGGTGGTTTCTGGAGCTTTGCTTTGGAGACTAAATTTGCACTTCAAGCCTCCAATAAGGAGCCGACCGGGCTAGCCGAGTGGGTAAAGTACCTCCCCGGCAACCCAAAGGTCGCGGGTTCGATTCCCGCCTCGGACTTGGATCAAAGTACTGCAAAAACCTTGGGAGGTGCAATATGGCTACAGAAGCCGATGCGCCAACAACTACCAAATCAAATCAAATCAAACCTCCAATAAGCAAAGTGGTGGTACTGTACTGGATGATGAGAGTCTTCTACAACTGTTGCAATGTAAGCAGAGGGTCAGCCTCTGCTTACATTGGTACATACTGGGTGGCCACTCCCAGTTTATTAGGTGTGGTGTTTGACCTTGTACATGGGATATACACAGGGTTACTAATAGTCCCGCTGTTGAGAAGGTGCAAGCATAGGATTTGGTTGTTGCAGAATGACCATACTTAATTATAGAACTATAATTAATTAGTTATACAAAATTTGGTTCACTTGACTCATAAGGGGATCTGAATCCTGTCACCATTTTAGATTCCCGAGTACCAGCTGTAGCTGTCATACCTGGAGGAATGTCTGTGACAAGCTGCGGAGACCAGGTTTTAGTTATATATTTTTTTATATTATTTTTATAAAAGTTTTCCTCCACCATATTCATTGATTGTTACAAGAAAACTGCACTCCTTATAAATGCATTCAGTCAGAGCTCAATGATTTCAATAATAAATACACTGAAAGCACAGAATTCAGGGTATACCTGGTTTCTGGACAACGCGACACTGTCACCTATCTCGCTAGTGGACAACCCACTGCATGGCAGGTATATAGGTTCACTGCATTCACATAGATGGTAATTCGATGTCAGTATGGATAAATGTTTTGAGTTAACCGACTTTTAAAGTGGGGTGATAGTGGATGCCCAATGCATGGGTCACTCTATTCCAGAGATGGTACAGAAATTGCTCTATCCCCGATCAACAATATCAAGAGTGTATCAGGAATACACCATTTCCAGAATAACATCTCATCATGGACAGTGCTCTGGGCAGACAAAGGTGGTGGATGAACGTGGCCATCGACATCTGTCTTGCATTGTTTCAGCCAACTAGAGAGTGACAGTGGTATAAATCACCGCAGACTTCAACGAGGTAGGTGCCAGAAACGTCTCCACCAAGACCATCTGGTGATCATTAGCCACAGTAGGTTATGGGAGCCGCCGACCCACCAGAGTCCCATTGCAAACATCATTACACAGGACTCTGCGCCTTAAACTGGGTGAATGAACATCAGCATTGGACCTTGGATGACTGGAGACTGGTCTCCTGGCCATGAGTCCTGTTTCCAGTTATTTTGAGTGAACAAGGAGGGTGCTTATCTTGCAGAAATCACACAAAGTTATGCACCTGTCATGTCAACAAGGAACTTTTCAGGCAGGTGGACAGTCGATAATGGTCTGGGGAATGTACAACTGGCACACGTTGGGACCTCTTGTATGTCTAGGCTCATCTCTGACTGGTCCAGGTTACACGTCCATCCTTGTGGACCACTTGCATCCCTTCATGGTCGTCGTGCACCAGTCCAGGCAATGGACTCTTCCAGCAGGACAATGCACCTCCCCACAGAGCTGTGGTGACTAGAACATGGTTTGAAGAGCAACTGCCTCAGATTTTATAACCATGGAATGGCCTTCCCGTTTGGACATGAACCCTGTGGAGCATCTTTGGGATGCTATGGAAAGGTCCATTCAAGCTTTGGATCCTCCACCCAGGAATTCTACGGTATTGTGGACAGCAGTGCAGCAAGCATGGATGGAAATACCTGTGGAACGCTTTCATGAACTAATGACTCAGTGCCTTGCTGTGTGACTGCCCTTATCCCGGCAAAAGGTTGGCCTGCCTGTTACTAGGTAGGTATCTCGTGATTTCTGTCCACTCAGTGTAAATGTGCAAGTATGTTTCACTTAATGCTTTAAGTTGCTTTCTTATGCCAGGTTGTGAATAAAGAAAAATAGTGAAGTCTAGAGGAAACCAATACATAACTTTAATTGTATATCACTTATCATTGCAGGTTGGAAATATTTTATTATTCCTTAATACCTTTGAGGTCGTCACAGACATTCTCTCAGATATGCCAGACAAGCTGTACTTGCTACCTGGGAGTCTAAAACGCTGATGGAACTGATATTCGGGTGACATTCAAGTCAAGTGGACCCAATTTCGGCGAAGTCCGGACGGTCTGTGACAGCCAAATCCTCTGCTTGCAACTTCACAATGGTGGGACTGTTAGTAATCCTGGGTATAACCTCCATGCACAAGTACCTGGTGGGTGACCACCCAGGTGTGAACCAACGTAAGCAGGGGTCGAGGTGTGGCACCCACACCACATGGAGGAATGCCGCCCCTCTGTGTTACCAGGCAGTACTAGGTGGTAGATGACTCTCATCAACCGGTGAAATACCACCACTTTGCTTATTGGAGGCTTGAAGTGGTGGAACCCATGTTTAGTCTCTAGAGCTAAGTTCCGGTCAGCCCTTCCCTATCTCTTCCATCAAGCAGTATGATTGATGACTTTTGAGGTTATGATGAACGTCGTGGCGAGATCCAGTATTCCTTACATTTCGAGGGTACAGCTCTAAAACGGTGTTCGCAGGCCGGCCGCTAGTTAGTACACCGGACTGAACCTATTGGTAACTCTCTAGGAAGCTAGCCTTCTATACCTCTACTCTGCCAGATAGTGACTGGAGGGAGTCCGAGTAGTGTGTATGCGGGGAGCATTGTCGAGGCCACGTTATGTCAAGGAACTGGGTATATTCTTATCACATGTACGCCATATCCAAAAATTTCATTACTTCATACAGCATGTCCCACCTACTTTTTCTTACTATTGAATACACCATGAATTGTCAAACTAATAGAGCAAGCTTATCTGCGAAAAGATCTAAACCTCCCAAGGACTTCCTAATTAATTTCACAAATATACGTGGTCTCAATTCTAATCTCAACGATGTCCATTTCCACTTGCAGTCTGCCAAACCCCATGTACTTTTTCTGACAGAATCTCAGTTATCGGTTCATTCATCTATTGCTCATCTCAGATGCCCAAATTATTTGCTGTATGATTCCTTTCGCCTCAAAGGTGGTTCTTGTGCATATGTCCGTTCTGATATTCCCTGTCAGAGACTTGGCAATTTGGAATCTCCTCTCTTTGATCTTCTCTGGCTTAAAATCTCTCTACCTCATTGTGTCAAATTCATCTGTTGTCTCTACTGTTCTCCCAACTCCACTAATCACTTGGAGCTCTTTGACTTCCTCTCTTTGCAACTTGACTTTCTCCAGTCCAACTTTCCTAACTTGAAGTAATTTTCCTTGGTGATTTTAATGTTCACAACTCCAGCTGGCTTCCGTTTTCTAGTCACACCGACCCAGCAGGTCGAGATGCTGAGGCTTTTGCAATTACTAATGACCTAGCACAGATTGTTCATTTACCTACAAGAATACCGGACAATCCTAATCATACAGCCAATACGCTTGATCTTTTTCTCACAAACAACCCTTCTAAGTACACGGTCGAAGTGAGAGGTCCTTTAGGCACTTCAGATCACAACTTGGTGATTGTCTCTTCTCCAATGGAACCTTTATCTCATGGCTATTCCCAACCACGTGTTGTTTGGCATTACAAGAATGCAAAATGGGATGACCTGCGAGACTTCTTTTCCTTGGTCGGATTACTGTTTCAAAACTTCTGATGTCAAAGTTTGCTCAGATCGTGTCAGTGAAATTATTCTTGCAGGAATGGAATTCCTTGTCCCACACTCCACTTTAAAATCTTGTCCTTTATCTAAACCTTGGTTTTCCAATAAATGTGCTAAGGCTTTCCAAGTGAAGAATGTTGCATATCGTAATTGGCTTGTTTCTAATTCTTCAGTTTCATTTTCTGCCTACACCAAAGCTCGCAACAGTAGTAAAACAGTTATTAATCAGTCCAAACTAGAGTTTGAACAGGCTTAGAGTAGAAAACTTGCTTCTTGCCCTAATAGTAGCCGAGCATTCTGGTCTCTTGCCAACGCTATTGGCCGCAACTTTTGCCCATCTTTGCTCCCACCTCTGTCCAAACCAGATGGTTCTGTTGCCACTTCAACCAAGGATAAAGCTGACCTGCTAGCATCCCATTTTTCTTCCAGCTCATGTATTAATGATCTTGGTAAAACACCTCCCACCATTCCCAACACACTCCATTCAATGCCTCCTGTGGTCTTCCGTCAAAAGGATATCAGAAGGATTTTGATGAATCTTGATGCTAAGAAAGCTCCAGGTCCTGATGGCATTTCTCCACTTGTTCTCAAAACCTGTGCTCCTGAACTTACTCCTATTCTTTGCCGCTTTTTTCACTTTCTTATTCCAAAGGTGTTTTTCCTTCTGCTTGGAAATTTGCTCATATCCAGCCAGTTCCTAAAAAGGGTGACAAATCCCTCCCAACCAATTATCGTCCCATTGCAATTACTTCTACTCTTTCTAAAGTAATGGAGAAATCAATTAACCGCCAACTCTTAAACTACCTAGAAACCTTCCGTCTGATCAACGAGCCGTAGCCTAGTGGTCAGGCGCGCTGGTGCATAAGTACACGTGCCTTGAGTGACCGGGGTTCAAGCCCGTGACTACTGAATACGGTACTGTTTCTTGTATTCTGTCTATCTTGTGAACTTCTCTGACCGTTTGGTCATCCCGGAGTATAAACAGAAAATTTATTTATTTAAGTGTCGATCCACTGGAGATATTCTGGCTTATGTTACCCATTTATGGACTAATTCAATGGAAAGGTTCGGTGAAACACAAGTAGTTGCTCTTGACATCTCAAAGGCTTTTGATCGTGTTTGGCATAAAAGTCTTCTAACAAGCTTTCATCTTATGGTTTGCCAACTGTTTTTAGTAATTGGTTATCCAGTTTTCTCTCTGATCGCTCACTGAGGGTGATGGTAGATGGCTCTCTGTCTTCTAACTTCTCCACTAATGCCGGTGTCCCCCAAGGTTCAGTTCTTTCCCCCACTCTTTTCCTCTTGTATATCAATGACCTTCTTCCATTGACTGGAAATCCTATGCATAGTTTTGCCGATGATAGCACATTGCATTCAACTTTCCATTTTGAGAAACCTTGTCCTGCTCAATCAGCTTCAACTTCTCGAAAATCTGCTACCAATTCCTTAAATGCCGATCTTCAGGTAATTCTCCAGTGGGGCAAAGACAACTTAGTTGATTTCAACCCTTCTAAAACTCAGTCTTGTCTTATATCTCGCAAAAAGGATTCTTCTACTCCTACGCTTATCTTTAGTGACACTCCGATTTCTAGGCAAAATGATATATCTCTTTTGGGGATTACCCTGACTTCTAATCTCTCTTGGCACAAGCACATTACAAATATTGCTTCCTCTGCATCTAAAAAACTTTGTTTTCTCTTTCGCTCTCGGCGTTACTTTTCTTCCAATCAGCTTTTCTTCCAAACAATTCTCACTCTGTATAAATCGCAAATTCGCCCTGCCATCGAATATTGTTCCCACATCTGGGGTGGTGCCCCCAAAACCTCTCTCAGGCTTCTTGATTCCATTCAGAAGAGGGCAGTTAGGTTAATTAATGATTCATCTCTAACAGAGTCTCTCCACTCGCTTTCTCATAGACGCACTGTTTCTGCTGCATGCCTCTTCTACAAATACTTCCATGGGCACTGTTCTTCTGAATTGGCTTCTATAATTCCTACTCTCTCTTTCAAAACAGTCCAAACACGTGCCGCCACCAGCCAACATCCATTTACTGTCCAACTTCAAACCCACAGAACCAACTTTTCATCTTCCTCATTTATTCATTCAACTGCCGTTTTCTGGAACAACCTTCCTTCATATGTGTTTCCTGAAAATTACAATCTACAGAAGTTCAAGTCCAATGTCAACAAATATCTTCTTTCATCTTCTTAACCTCAAACCCAAGCAGGGTACTAAGTACTATAGGTTCTAATACCTCTTGTGTTTGGGGTCACATTAAAAAAAAAAAAAAAAAAATACAAATTTTGAAATATTTTTGGAAGGCAGAATGCATTTATATATATATATTATATATTTATATTATATATTATATTATATATTATGTATATATGTATAATTGCATTTCCTTTATATATATATAAAGGAAACAAGTTCATTCTCTCCATACTATTTGGAGACTGGAAAAGCACATCATCATTGCACTGTAGCAGCGGAGGAAAATATAAAATTTATTCTATATATATTTATATTTGTAAAATAATAAGAGGAGTTTACCTCAATATAGTACATAGAACACTTCCATACGATACCCTCCAGAAATTAAAACGGGAAAAATGAAAAAATCGACAACTTACTGGTACATTAGAGTAAAATATAAATAATTAAAAAAACAATTTAACACAATTCAAATCAGTTTAAAACAATTAAAAATCAAATTAACGCAATTAAAAGAATCTAACGAAAATATTCAAAACGATTTTCCTTCCTCCAAAATCCAAATTCAAAATCGTTTTGAATATTTTCGTTAGATTCTTTTAATTGCATTAATTTGATTTTTAATTGTTTTAAATTGATTTGAATTGTGTTAAATTGGTTTTTTAATTATTTAAATTTTACTCTAATGTTACCGGTAAGTTGTCGATTTTTTTCGTTTTTCCCGTTTTAATTTCTGGAAGGTTATCATACGGAAGTGTTCTACGTACTATATTGAGGTAAACTCCTCTTATTATTTTACAAATATTGTTATCAACGTAGAACGTATTGAGTATTACAGCTCTGATTCATACTATCTAATATATATTTATAATATTGTACTTGACTTTTCAATTGTGGTGTTTTTGCCAACTTAAAAATTTTAATTTTGGGCCCCTCTCCCTTCCCCGATATAATACTTCTGGATTTTTCCAAGGTTAACAATAAGAAACAAGTGTATCATACTAAAGCTCAAAGTGTGAATGAACTCTGTGTACATGGTAACAAAACGTAGCACTTCTCTGACATTACTCATGCTGGTCAACAGTTGACTTGAAATTTAATATCATTTTAACATCCTTTGGACTACAAATGGAGCCCGTATAGAAACCTATTAATGCCTCTATGAAAATATTTTGAGTTGCTTCAAAAAAAAAAAAAAAAAAAATTCATTATGTAGTGTACTTTCATTTTTACAGTTGTTTGTGATGTGATGAATAATAGAATAATATATTCCTATGTATGCACGCACACACACACACACTGGTAACTGATTCAAATAGATGTGTTGGATGTGTGTCACACCAAGATTATATGAAATGCATCCAGAATCTGAGAGTAGGATGAACCTTCATACAGTGATTTCTTTCACACAATGGTGTAGCATCTCGTGGCAAGTGCTCATATCATTTTCACAAGTATCATCACTGATGCCCACAAGGATATTATGAGAAAAGTTAATATTAGTAAATTAATAAGAGGAGTTTACCTCAATATAGTACGTGGAACACTTCCGTATGATACCCTCCAGAAATTAAAACGGAAAAAACGAAAAAATCGACAACTTACCGGTCCATTAAAGTAAAATATAAATAATTAAAGTAAAATATAAACAATTAAATAATCAATTTAACACAATTCAAAATCAATTCAAAACAATTAAAATTAAAATTAACGCAATTAAAAGAATAACGAAAATATTCAAAACGATCTTCCTTCCTGAAGCTGACAATGCTTTTCGACCGACTGTCGTGATCACAGGAATGAAAATCACCGAATCAGGCTAAACCTGCAACTTAAATAGTGATTGTCTTCGCGCATGCGCGTAAAGGTCCACGCATCGGAGATCAAATATGGCCGCCGAACATTAACAGAATTCTCGTGTAATTTAATTTCAATGGTTTCTGCAATTAATAGTCGCGTATAATTACGTTGAACGTTAAGTATTTTGGCCTCGTTAAATAAAAAAGTATGTTTTTCGTTAATGGCATGAAAGGCTAATTCTGATGCTGCTGAACGAGAAGCACGAACTGAGGCTTCGTGTTGATTTACACGAATATTAAGAGAAAACCGCGTCGAACCCTGATAAGACGAGTCGCAATCACCGCAAGAAATGTTGTATACTAGATCATTAATTTGTGTTGCGAACGCGGAAAGAACCGAGCGATTGTTCAGTATAGTGTGTAACTTCCGTATAGGCCTAGCTATAATTTTAAATTCGGTATCTTTAAAGAATCTGTTAAGCTGTTTGTGCCACTGTTCAACGTATGGGACAGAAATAAAGTATTTTTTGATATTACTATTGTTGATTGGTGCAGTATTTTGTATCCTATCCTTAGCTTGTACCCTAATTCGATTTATTGTGTTAATGGGATAACCCCTGTTCAAGAATCTGCTAGTTAATATTTGTATTTCTGAGTCCAAAGCAGTCCAACGCACTACCACAGAATATGTCGGCTAGTTCACGAACACCCCCTCACCCAGTATCCAACGAACCGACATATCAACAGGTTACAAATCTTTCCTCGTGTACACTATCGCAGGACCAGATTTCACTTTTATCCAAAGGATTAAATTATAATTTACCACCTCGAAAGCTGCCAAAAAAACAATGCGTAATTGATATTGAATTTGGACTTCGTAGTGTTCCACAAAAAGATGTATTTATTCAACAAGTTAACCAAGTAGTGAATAACATAAAAGAAACGCGACTTCCTAAATTGAATACACATGACAGTTCAGCTTTACGAGAACTTCGAGAAAATAAGGACATTATTATACAGAGGGCAGATAAAGGAGACACAGTGGTAATACTAGATAAACATGATTATATTAATAAGTTAGATTCAGTTGTGTCTGATACCTCCACTTATCGTGAAGTGGACCCGACACTGTTTACCAATTTGGTAAATCAATACAATAAAACGTTAACCACATATCGTAAAAACGACTACATTACTATGGTTCAGTTGAAGGAATTGAAGTCCAGAACATACAATATTCCTGCACTTTTTGGTCAGGTAAAATTACACAAGCCTGGATTTCCGATTCGACCTATTGTTTCCTACAGGAACTCGGCATTTTGAGCCTTAGCCACATATGTATATAACATTATAAAACCTTTTAGACAGGTTATACAATTTGGGATTAAGAATTACGATACATTATTTAATAATCTTAAAGACTGTAGACTCGTCGACAATGACAATTTATTCTCATTAGATGTTACCTCATTATATACGAATGTAAACGTTGAATACACATTAGATATTATTTGGGATATGTTAAATAAAAACTCGACACCGATTAATTATACGAAGCTGCCTATTAAGGAAATTTTTCACTTAATTAAACTATTAGTTGAGGCTAACTACATCACCTTTCGAGACAAGGTGTACAAACAAATTTTTGGATTACCAATGGGTTTGAGCCTGAGTGGCTTAATGTCAGAGATCTATCTCTCAACGATTGAGCAGATACATTTGACACCTTTTCGTCCCCGTATCACATACTATGGGAGGTATTTAGACGATGTTCTAGTTATTACCGATAGTAGTACTATCCAAGACATTTTACATTCGTTTAATAATATTCATTCTAGACTCAAATTTACATTGGAAAGGGAAGATACGGATACAAAATCATTAAACTTTCTAAATTTCACGCTTACCCGGGACTCGAACAAAATACAATCTAGCATCTATCGAAAACCCACAAACACCGGTATGCTTCTACATTATAATAGCTACCACCCGTTCACCTACAAAAGATCGGTTATCTTTAATCAATTTCTAAATGCCTATAAATATTCAACGACGGATTCTGCTTTGGACTCAGAAATACAAATATTAACTAGCAGATTCTTGAACAGGGGTTATCCCATTAACACAATAAATCGAATTAGGGTACAAGCTAAGGATAGGATACAAAATACTGCACCAATCAACAATAGTAATATCAAAAAATACTTTATTTCTGTCCCATACGTTGAACAGTGGCACAAACAGCTTAACAGATTCTTTAAAGATACCGAATTTAAAATTATAGCTAGGCCTATACGGAAGTTACACACTATACTGAACAATCGCTCGGTTCTTTCCGCGTTCGCAACACAAATTAATGATCTAGTATACAACATTTCTTGCGGTGATTGCGACTCGTCTTATCAGGGTTCGACGCGGTTTTCTCTTAATATTCGTGTAAATCAACACGAAGCCTCAGTTCGTGCTTCTCGTTCAGCAGCGTCAGAATTAGCCTTTCATGCCATTAACGAAAAACATACTTTTTTATTTAACGAGGCCAAAATACTTAACGTTCAACGTAATTATACGCGACTATTAATTGCAGAAACCATTGAAATTAAATTACACGAGAATTCTGTTAATGTTCGGCGGCCATATTTGATCTCCGATGCGTGGACCTTTACGCGCATGCGCGAAGACACATAATCACTATTTAAGTTGCAGGTTTAGCCTGATTCGGTGATTTTCATTCCTGTGATCACGACAGTCGGTCGAAAAGCATTGTCAGCTTCAGGAAGGAAGATCGTTTTGAATATTTTCGTTATTCTTTTAATTGCGTTAATTTTAATTTTAATTGTTTTGAATTGATTTTGAATTGTGTTAAATTGATTATTTAATTGTTTATATTTTACTTTAATTATTTATATTTTACTTTAATGGACCGGTAAGTTGTCGATTTTTTCGTTTTTTCCGTTTTAATTTCTGGAGGGTATCATACGGAAGTGTTCCACGTACTATATTGAGGTAAACTCCTCTTATTAATTTACTAATATTATTATCAACGTAGAACATATTGAGTATTACAGCTCTGATTCATACTATCTAATATGAGAAAAGTTAATATATTTACTAAAAGGAAAGGAAAAAATTGGATCTATTTAAGTTCAATAATTTAATAGTTTAAGATAGAGCATAAAACAACTCTAGAATTAGCTGCAGTTAATAGAATAGCAGAAAGAAAAGAGTGATGTAAAAAATTTAAAGAAAAAGCTTAATTCCATACAGACCTATCAGTGCCAGCTCAAATGTTAAGAAACGAGAGCAACAGGAGCCGAACTGTATTTCAGGATTTTATGCCAATTCTCATCTTTTAACCAAAAATTTTCGCTTTTTTGTCCCCTCCATTCTTCTTTATTTTATGGGTGAGGGGATAGGAGCTGTGTAGTTACTGATTTATTTAAGCCAAAATTTTAATATGAGGATAGAATTTAGCATAAAATCCTGAATTGTAGCAAATAGCAACTATGGAGTTATTTTGTGCTGGGTAAGAGGTTCTCTGTACCATTGTATCAGACAGTAAAATAAATTATTTAACTCATGTGAACTGGTGCTTTTTTGTTCCTACTAAATTTAAATATGATGTTATTCTATAAAGTGCTGCTTTTTATATAGATGAGTAACCATTCTTTTCATTCTGGCAGCATATTTAGAATTATGGCAGAAATCTGAGAAATGTTAGTTTCTCAGTATCTATTGTGTACTCCACTACACTGACCATACTTGTGAATAAACCATATTAATCTTACTTCAGACAGGAGTAATAGTAACAATATTATCCATCCCACTTATATGTTATTATGTATGTTTCCTCTCTTCCATTGCTCATGTTAATATTTCCAAATAAAAACATTGTGGTTTGAATTGTTTATTCATATATGATGAACAGGATTATCTTGTCATGTTTATTATTATTATTAATTAGAATTATAAACACATATGATTATAGTTCTGTATAGAATAATCATGTGATTAACAACACTCATTTCCACCTCTGTCAAAATCAAATGGCTCTATTGCCACTTTGGCCAAACTGACTTGCTAGCATTCTACTTTTCTTCTAACTCATGTATTGATGATCTTGGTAAACCACCTCCCACTATTCCTAGTACACTCCATTCAATGCCTCGTGTAGTCTTTTGTCAAAAGAATGTTAGAAGGATTTTGATCACTCTTGATGCTAAGAAAGCTCCAGGTCCTGATTGGGTGCCTCCGTAGCCAGGTGGGCAGGAGCAGCAGTGCGTAGCACACGCTTCTTGATTAGACTAGGGTTCGAGCCCGTGACCACCAAATACGAAGGATGCGGAAAGGTTAGGGAATGACCACCACATAGCCCCGGAGCAATATTGCCTTAGTTGCTAATGCTCCTAAAAACCCAATAACAATAACAACAGGTCCTGATGGTGTTTCTCCACTTGTTCTCAAAACCTGTGCTTCTGAACTTACTCCTGTTCTGTCTCACCTTTTTTCACTTTTTTACTCCAAAGGTGTTTTGCCTTCTGCTTGGAAATTTGCTCATATCCTGCCAGTTCCTGAAAAGGGTGACAAATCCCTTCCATCCAATTATCATCCCATTGCACTTACTTCTACTCTTTCTAAAGTAATGGAGAAATCAATTAACCACCAACTTTTAAACTATCTAGAAACCTTCCATTTGATCAACAATCACCAGTGTGGATTCTGTCAGTGTCGATCCACTGGTGATATTCTGACTTATGTTACTCATCTATGGACAAATTCAATGGACAAGTTTGGCAGTTGCTCTTGACATTTAAAAGGCTTTTGATTGTGTTTGGCATAAAGGTCATTTAAATAAGCTTCCACCTTATGATTTGCCAAATGATTTTTGTAATTGGATATCCAGTTTTCTCTCTCACTGCGGCTGGTGGCTCTCTGTCTTCTGACTTCTCCATTAATGGTGGTGTTCCCAAAGGTTCAGTTCTTCTTTCTTCTACTCTTTTTCTCTTGTATATGAAATCCTATCCATAGTTTTGCTGATGATAGCACATTGCATTCCACCTTCCAGTTTGAGAAACCTTGCCCTGCTCAAACAGTTTCAACTTTTCAAATATCCACTACCAGTTCCCTAAATGCTGATCTCCTAGTAATTTTCCAGTGGGGAAAAGATAACCTAATTGATTTCAATCCTTCTAAAACTTAGTCCTGTGTCATATCTTGCAAAAAGGGTTCTTCTGCTCCTATGCTTATCTTCGATGACACTCCGATTTCTAGGCAAGATATCTATTGTGGATTACCCTGACTTCTAATCTCTCCCTTGGCTTAAGCATATTACAAATAT